>NC_056728.1:1796286294-1796473794 GCF_019279795.1 Protopterus annectens | reverse complement strand
CCTCTTTATGGTTAATCCAAGTGTTTTTCCTGTAATTTTACACTTTTACCATTTTTTAACATTAAACTGCAGCTCAGTTAAAATAGTTGATATTGTGCTTTTCTTAGTTACCTGGTTGTTTGTGCATCTAATATACGCACTATTTTGTTACACTGCGTGTGTCATATAACATATTTAGCTATCTAGCTAATAAAAGTCTAAAAAACTAAAACATAGTAAAAGAAAGAGCATACATAAACATAGTAAAAAAAACCAAACTCTGGCACTCAGCCTTCATTCTCCCTCTCCATAAGGGAGGAAAAAATACCAGCATCCCAAACTTACGCCCTATTGCCTTACTCTCCCCTATATCTAAAATCCTTGAAAAGTGCATTCCACCTCCAACTTATGCCATTCCTGACCCAAAATAACCTCCTCACACCAACTCAGCATGGCTTCCGCCCTGGCCACAGCACCATTACTGCCCTAATCTCTCTCTTAGATACTGTCAGTCAAACTCGAGATTCAGGGCAACTAGTTTACACTTTTCTTCTTGATCTGTTCAAGGCTTTTGACACCATCTCCCACAACCATCTTCTCTATCATCTCTCTATCCTTCACATCTCACCTAAAAATCTATCCTGGTTCTCCAGCTATCAGACAAATCTCAGGCTGTCAAATGGAAAAACTCCATTTCTTCCTTCTTACCCACCCCTGCTGGTGTCCCACAGGGATCCATCCTCGGACCTATGCTATTCAACATCTTCATCAATAACTTTCACACCGCTATTCCTGACACCAAAATCATTCAATACGCGGATGACTCAACCATAGTCTGCTCTGCCTCAAACCTCTCTGAATTGCTGTCTAAAACCCAAACTGCCTTCTCAAAAACTGAAAACTGGATGCACCAAAACCACCTCTCTCTCTTAATGCTAACAAATCCAAGATTCTTATATTCCCACCAACTAAGAAGCACTCCTTCAATAAAAACAACTTCAAAATCCTTAGCCAAACAAACACACCTATATAAGTTATCCCCCCTCAGCTAAACTACTCGGCATAATTGTTGATGAACACCTAAAGTTCGATATACATGTACAACAAAACATAAAAAACCCACCAAAAGCTAGGTATATTATATAGGAACAATCACTTTCTCTCCAACACAACTAGGCACACTCTGGCCTCTACTTGTCTTCTTCCTTCCTTACTATATGGCACTCCTCTCCTAACCAACCTGTCTTCCTCTACTACCTCAAATCCTTCCTTACTATACGGCGCTCCTCTCCTAACCAACCTGTCTTCCTCTACTACCTCAAATCCTTCCTTACTATACGGCGCTCCTCTCCTAACCTACCTGTCTTCCTCTACTACTTCAAAACTAGAAAGCTGCTACAATAACATATCTAAATTTGCTCCAAATCCAAAAATTCCAATCACTGCCTTACCCTACAAGCCCTGAACTGGCTAGAACTACCAAACTATTTAGATTACCTACAACTCTCTAAAGCACACACACTCATTTTTCAGCCTACAAAATGCCCCGCTCTAATATCTTTCCACCTTATATTCCCAATAGAGCCCTTAGATCTGAGCATCAGAACTTAATTGCTATCCATAAACCTAAATGTCCTGCTGGCCAACTACCCCTCTCCTATGCAATTGGCAAAAAATGGAATTCCCTTCCTTCCTCACTAAGAAGCACCCCAAACTCTGAAAATTTCAAGGCCCTGCTTTATAAACACCTGTCTACCAAATTGAAATGCCCCTGCCTCCTCCCTACGTAATCCTTGATCACTTCAAGCATAAGAGTCTCCCCATACTGACACATAAGCCCTATATTCCTCCTACAGACACATTCTTACAGCTCTATCAAATTGCCCTGCAATCTCCTGCAGCTTTATCCCTCTACTTAATTCTACTCCTACAGCTATACTTGCTCAACAAAACTTGTAAATATTGTAAATATAGAGTACTCCTTTCTTCTCTAATACGTGCACATAAAGCACCTCCAATATATCTCAATTCCTGTAACTTCTCAATACATGTAAATATCTATATAACCTTAATACTCAGTTTCAAACCGTTACAAAGAATTGCTGCTTACCTATGCTAATGTAAAAAGCTTAATTATAATCAGTTCCATAAGAATTATAATCTGTACCGTCTTGTATTCCTTGTAATCATATTTTTAAACTGTTTAATTCATTCTAAAACCTTGCTTGTGTTTCTTGTAAATCCTGCATGTAATCTGATTTAATGGATTCTCGGAGCTTTTCTCCCCGGACCCCCACTGAAAATGGGCCAAGTTGACCCAGTGGACTTCCCCAGTAATCAAACTGGAATAAATAAAATAAAAAAACAGCTTTATAATTAACTCCACTGTTTAACCCAGGTACTTTACAGGCATTTAACAAAATTTGCCATTTTAACTCCCTGCAATCAAGTTCCCCTTCTCTATCCCCATTAAAATCACTGAGAATGTGATCAATTACTGCAGAATAAAATTTTTTACTCTCAGGGCATGCCAGGGTATGCTTAAATAAGGGTCTATATTAAATCACCGAACGCTTAAAAAAGCAAACCGTGATTAATCGACCCTATGTAAGCAAAAGCTTACAATGTCGAAGTGTCAGAACAGCGATTTTTTTTCCAAGGGGAAAAAAATCGCTGTTCCAACAAAAAAAAAATCAATTTCAAACATTACATTAAGTGGGGGGGCTTCACCCCCCACCCCCCTACTTAAATATACCAAGTACAAGACCGTGCCAAAAATGGCAAAGTACTGAAGTAGCCAAGCAAATTTTTTCCAGGGAAAGAACAGCCATTTTGATATTTTGCTTTTTCAGCCTTTTAAGTTCGACCAAGATGCATTCGAAAGAATGCGTCTTCGGTCTTCTAATACAGACCCCTAAATAATACATTGTCTAAATTCCTCTTTTTGGTGGCATAATAATGCTCGTAAATCCTGTTTCTTAACTGTCAGTCTTGCCAATATAAAATGAGAAACAGATAGAGCATTTAGCCATATATACCATGTGAGTGGAACTACATGTGAAAACACCAGGAACCTCCCAAACCTTATCATGAGTTGTTACTTCAACAAAGGGCCCTTCTGCAATGTACCTACAGTAATTGCAACTCCTACATTTAAAAGTGCCTCTCTGTGATGCTACTTTTCTGGGATGTTTAGGAATGTTTTCAGTAAATAGGAAGTTTTTTTAACAAGTTTTTAAAACCTCTGAATGTTTTGAGATTTAATTGAAGTTTGTTGCTGATTGGTGTGATAGTTTTGAACTAAGTATTTAAAGATGGTATGTAATTAAAGTGTCTGTTCTGAAGAAAGCCATTGTTTCTGGCCAAAAGCGCTAAACCTGTGGCATTAAACTTATTGAGGAGACTTCCAGCAGCATCGCTCTTTTTTACTGTGTTATTTTAGTTTCTTATTTGTTTGTTACACAGTTCGAAGGCATTGTGTTTAGTTTAGTTTTTATTTAGCTATTTATTATTTAGCCAATAAAAGTGTTTTACATTACACTTTCCACTTGTTTTCCTACTTTTACAACTTACAATCTTACAATGACGTACAGTTTTAGGTTGGTTTTCTATGTTGGGTGCAAACGTTCTGTGGAGATCTAGTGGTTATTTTGTGGCAGGGAAAAATCTGCTGCTTTTTCTGACAGAAATTATTGCTTGGAGTTCTAACTACTGTCTTAACTGGTGCTTTCACATTTCACTCCGTTTAACAGTGCTGAAAAGCCATTTACCTGTTCCCAAGACTTCCAGCAGAGTTGGCTGAAGCACATATGCTGAGAGAAGTTATTCTGGTGTATTTTAAGCTTAAAGCCCACAAAATATCAGGAAAGTACTTTCAATTATCACACTTGCAGTCATTTGAAGTTTTCAATCCCGTTTTGCTTATTTAATCAAATTTTATTCTTTTTTTACAGTTTAGTTAAACTTGACGAATCTGTGTCTTGAACAGTCATCTGGCTCTATAGGTATCCGAGTGTATCCCCACCCCTTTAATCTAAGCATCCCCCCCCCCATGATTTTACACTTTTACCACTTTTTTACATCAATCTGCAGCACAGATAAAATGTCAGATGTGAGATTCTTAGTTGCCTGGTTGTTTGTGTAGGTAATAGAGCCTCCCTTTTGTTACACTGGCTGTTCTCCTTTCTTGATGCAATAGATAACATTTCCATTTAGCTTTCTTACTTTTACATCTTAAACTTACATTACAGTACAGTTTTCAGTTTTTTTTTTAGTCTGGATATAAACTTGCTGAGTGAGAGCAGTAGTAGCTATTTGATGGCTGAGAATAATTTGCTGCTTTTTCTGAGAGATGCCCATTACTGACTGGAGATCTAACTACTTTTCATTTGGTTCTTCCACTTTTCCACTCAGCTCAACAGTGTTGCTAGTCATTTAATTATCTTTCCCAAAACTTCCAGGAGAGTAGGCTAAAGCACATGTGCAAAGGGCACATTTTTCTTGCATTTTCCATGCTTAAATTCCACAAAATATCCAGGAAAGTACTTTAAATCACTGTACTTACAGTTCTGGTGATTTCAGTATTTTTTTACTTATTTTTTCCAAAAGAAACTTTATTTGTTTCAAGTAGATCATTAACATGCAACAAATACTGAAATATAAGACCCTACAACTCTCTTTTTGCACGGTTTTGCGCACTGAGCAGCGTCGAGCAGCGCCACCTAAACAGGTTTAACTATTCCAGGCTCCACAAAGTCTGCTCTTCACTTTTTCCCTTAGAACTGTTCAAACTCTCAAAGTAATCACTCTATTCTCTTTCTAAAGCCCTGCACTTGCTCAGATCTTATAAGGAAACACTAACTAACTAAAGCACTACACCCTCCTTGACTTCTCATAAGTATTAGACTCCCGATTGGTCCTTCCTGATCAAGTGAAAAATCAGTTCCCTTCCTTAATCTGATCAGTAAAAAAAACAGTTCCCTATACTAATCTGGTATGTCCAAGGGTCAGTTTCAAGGTTACTCTCCAGTCCAGCTGGTGAATCTGGGAATTTTGAGGCAATGTTACAATTGCCTTATGTACACAGACAACCCTCTCCTCCTTCCAACAAACTCTAATACATGTGAGAGATGCAGTTACACAGCTCTCTCAACCCAAGACTGGCACAGTCAGTCAGGAGAAAAAGGTAACCACCCACACCACAAATCCAGTCTCACACAGACCTATTGCATCTGCATACCCAACACATAAACACACATAAACATACTCGGAGGCTCTAAATAAATATATGCCTAAACAGCAAAGACCTCCTAAGCAGATATCCAAGCAACAGCCACCCCTCAACAATACCCACAAATCACATATCTCACAAAATCAGTGTGCCTCACAGTCACAGCCCATAAGGCCAAACAACACACCAAATACACTTGTTATAGGGGACTCTATTGTCCGGCACACTGACATCCCACTCACTAGACTGAACAAGGAGAAGGTTACTGTAAGCTGCCTATCGGGTGCCAGGATCCACCACAACGCAAGCACTCAGGTCACTCCAAAGCAAGTACAAGTATGACTCCGTCATTGTCCATGCGAGTGTGAATGACCTGAGACGTACCTCCCTGGATCACATGAAAAGAGACACAGGAGTTCTCTGACCATGTAGACCAGGCTGGTATGTCCCTGACCTTGAGTAGCATCTTGCCCTCACCAAGAATGATGCCACAGTATAAAGACAAAATGATCAGTTTCAACAACTGGCTAAAGTATTGCTGCCATTCAAAGGGGATCCAGTGTCTGTCAGCCTGGGATGACATGCTCGACAAGCCACGTTGCTTCGCTAGGGACGGCTTGCACCTGTCATCCTTAGGCTTTCGTATACTGGCCAAGGCTCTTGCCACCCCCATAGTGCCTTTTTTAGGCAAGGCTCAAAGGACAAACCCACCTCCATAGACAACCCAAAGATAAAAAAACTAAAGGTAATGCTACTCAATGCCAGAAGTCTAAACCTCAAGATGCACGCACTCGAGACTCTCCTCAGTATGGAGAAAATCGATGTCTGTGCAGTAACAGAAACCTGGTTCAAGACTCATGAGAACACCCCAGCACTACCAGGTTATAACTCGTACCATGTGTTTCGGCCCCAAAACTTGGACCGAAGCACAAAAGGAGGGGGAGTATCTATATTCATCAAAGATACCTACACCTCCAGGTTAGTGGCACTACACGAAGCATCGGAAACCATCCATGTGCAACTAACAGCGGGCAAAACTGCCTTTCAGTTTGTAGCCTGCTACAGAACACCCTCCCTATTACAGGAACCCCACTTGGCATTCCTGAGACCACTGGAGAATATGAAGGTCTCTCCAAACACTATGTTATTGGGTGACTTCAACTACCCAAACCTTGACTTGGAAAACTACTCAAGCCCAAACACCCTCGCCCAACGGTTCCTTGAATTTATAAACTCTAACGCAATGGAACAACTGGTCACCACTCCCACAAGAGGGAACATATTGGACCTGGTCATCACCAACATGGGGACTCTATGTTCCACACCAGAGGTAAACCCCTCATTGGTAAGATCAGACCATAAACAAATTTCCCTGGACATCCATATCCCTTCCCCACCCCCAGCCATGGAAATCACTGTAAAGAATTTCTCCAAAAACAACTTTGCACTTCTCAAGACTGAGGTGGAATCCTTCAAAGCTCCTGGGCCAGAGGATAATACAGCCCAATCCGAAGAATCCTTTACAAATGCATTCTATGAGCACCTGCAGGAATGCATGGATCGTGCTATCCCAAATAAAACCAAGACTCACTCCTCCAAAAACAGGAGACTGGTCTGGTGGACCCCGGCCATAAATAAGCTATACAACAGAAGGAGGAAGCTACTACATGACAGAGCAAAATCCCAAAAAGGGAAGGCATCTCTGATCAGTATTAGCAAGAAACTTTGATCCTTCATAAAATCATCAAAGGCCAGTTTCGAAAGAAAAATTGCCCTAGACACTAAAGATAATCACAAGGCCTTCTTTAGTTAAGTCAGAAACATGGGTGGAAACTCCCAGATATGCTCTGAATTGTTGCATAACGATACAAAATATACTGAACCTACAGACATAGCCAACATCCTGGCAGACAGATTCAGTGCAAACTTCTACCCCCCCTTCCCCCCCAAAGGAGCAAACGCCTATCCCAACTGAATGTAACCTCCCTGACATCACAGATACACAGGTGAAAGCTGCCCTCTCCAAAGCAAAAAACACAGCATCTATGGGACTGGACGGTGTCCCAGGCTGTGTCTTACACGAGCTCCAAGAAGAACTGAACCCTCACATTAAGTCACTGTTCAAACTTAGCCTTATTACAGGATAGGTACCCAAAGAATGGCATACAGCTACAGTGGTCCCACTCCACAAATGTGGTGCCACAACGGACCCCGGAAACTATCGCCCCATAAGCCTGACTAGTCTGGTCTGTAAAGCTATGGAGCATATTATCATGGAACTCATAAAAGACATTGGGAGCCTCCAGACACTGGACCCTACCCAATTTGGCTTTGTTAAGGGCAGATCTTACCTCTTAAACCTAGTTGATTTCTTTGAAACAGTTACCAAAGCCATAGATGAGGGCAAGGTAGTCTACACAGCCTACCTGGACCTCGCAAAAGCCTTTGACACAATACCCCACTCGGGTATCATAAATAAGCTTACCAGCTTAAATATCAACCCCTATATCACAAGATGGGTTGCAAACTGGCTCAGAGATAGAACCCACATGGTCAGAATCGCAGGTGCCATGTCCGAATCCAAACCAGTTACAAGTGGCGTCCCACAGGGCTCAGTTCTGGGACCTCTCTTGTTCGGTATATACTTCTCTGAGGTTCAGGCTAACACAGGGGGATTATGGCTGACAAAGTTCGCAGATGACTGCAAACGGAGGGCCGTAATCGAATCTCCAGCTTACACAAGCATCCTCCAAAAGGGTCTCACAGAGATGGATGCTTGGTGCCAGAGCCACGGCCTCAAGCTAAATGCTAAAAAGTGCATAGTCAACCCCTTTGGGAAAAACAAGGTGCCCACAAATTACCACATAGGTGGTAATCCATTAAGTACGGAAGAAGTAATTAGAGATTTGGGGACCAACGTAGATAGTAATCTCTCCTTTGATAATCACATTGCCAAAGTGGTTAGAAAGACCTTCTATATAGCCCACCTTATCACAAAAGGGTTCGCATCTAGATCAAGAGAGGTCATTGTGCCCCTCTACTCGTCACTCATCAGGCCCATTATTGAATACAATGCCCCTTTTGGGATGTACCTTACCAGACACCTGCAGCAACTGGAGAGACCCTAAAAGTACCTCACCAAGAGGATCATGGGCTACAAACAGATGTCCTATGCAGCTCGAGTAAAGAAACTCCAGCTCTACTCAGTTGCTTACCGCCTACTCAGAGGCGATCTATGCCTGATGTACAAAGCGATGTCAAACACAGAATTAATGGACATGCTCCACCTCAAAAAATCCAAGTCCCTTAGAGTTACACGCTCCAGGGACCTAAACCTCAGCACAAAAATAAATAGGACATGCTGGAGGGACAGATTAATTTCCCAAAGGCTCCCCTCACTCTGGAATAGAATCCCAATTCATGTTAGACATAGCCCCTCACTGACCCTCTTCAAGCGAAATTTGGACGCGTAGATGGGAAATCACAAATTCACCCCTGGGATCTCTCCTGTGTCCCTGCTAGAAAGAGGCACAGTAAACTAATCTTAAAAGAGTACCTTCTGTGACCTACTTTTTAGAGGCACAGTAGGCTAATCTAATAGGGAGGTGGAAGCCAAATACACTCTGGCTAGGCTTATAAATGCCCTAGGGCAGATAGCCTAGTATCTACCTATGAACATATGAACAAACAAATGCAAACACAAGTCAGTTATGCAGTTTACAACTCTACTACTGAATATACCATTACATGTCACAAACTTGTAGTCAGCCATTTTAAAAATAATTGGCCCTTTTTAAGTACACTAATATATCAAGTGGTACTCATTTAAAAAAAAAAGATAGGCTGCAATCTTCCATCATTTAAAGAATGAATACCCTGGTCTTTATTAAGAAAGCTGGAACAGAATTAATATTCAGACATTAGCATGGAACAGCCATAACTGCGGTGGTGGTGCTGCAGTAGCGTTGTCGCCTCACAGTTAGACGTTGCCCGTTCGATTCTCAGTTAGAGCGCCTTCTGTGTGGCGACATGCGTGAATGGGCGTTCCTTCGTTGAAGGTTGTGCGTTAGTCCCGGCAAGTCAGTGTGTAAAAATCTACTGCCAATCATTAGCGGACCAGAGTTCCGCTGTGGCAACCCCTAACCGGGAAAAGCGAAAGAAGAAGAAGCATGGAACAGCCATAATTTGATCTGACAAGTTTTATAAGCTGTGCCTGTGAACAATGAAATGTGACGAATTAATAAATCAGCTGTCATGGAATACGAACCTGTTACTCAAACTGTATTTACTTCCTGAAACAAAAAAAAAAATTGTACTGGTGCACCCCTATATGGTGAATACATCTGTTTTGCCTATCGTGGTGACAACACAGATATCAAACTTGAGGATGTCAGCCTCACCCAAGGTGTAAATCTTGAAGCGCTTGGAACCATCTTCCCCACTTGGCTTCAATGTGGTTCTGCCAGGAATAATCTAATAAAGATATTTTTGCTTTGTATTATTCCCATTAGCTCTACCACTTCTTTCTGATTTGGAAGAGTTGAGTATTTCCATTTCTCTGTTGTTGCTTTTTTTTTCAGCAAGGAACAATGTCCACAAAAGGATTTTCACAGGAGGGTTACCCCCCCCCCTTTACATCAGTATGCAGCAAATCTGTAGGTTTAGTGTGTTCCCCTGGGATAGCCTACTATGCAGGTAAGAAAGACCCCAAACTGTTCAAGCTCTGGGCAGTCCCAAAAATGTGGGTCCATGTACCTAGATATGTGCGTCTCCAGCATATATTATCATGATGGGAGACAACCTACCTAACCTGGATGGGGGGTATAAAAATATTTGTGTAGCCATTTCCACTCAAAAATCCTGTATTTGCTTAATGGAGTGTTACCAATTAATACTGAATAGACTACTGACAACTGTTTATTGTTTAAGTGAGTATGTAAATTACTTTGTGAAGTTTATTCAATTTTTAAACCAGAAGGTAATCTATTCCCTTTCATGGGTTCATAGGTTTATACTAGGCTATCTGCCCTAAGGCATTTATAAGCCTAGCCCAAAGTTTTGTGGCTTACGCCACCCCTTATATGAAAAAATACTGTGCCCATTAGTTTGTTGCGCCTCTGTCCAGCAGTGACACAGAGATGATTCCCGGGGTAAACCTACAATCTCCCATCCACAGGTCAAGATTTCTCTTGAACAGAGCCAGCGAGGTGCTCTGCCTCACATGGACCGGGATTTTATTCCACAGCATAGGGAGTCTCTGAGTGATAAATCTATCCCTCCAGCACGTCCTATTTATATCCGTGCTAAGGTTTAAGTCGCTTGCTCTAGTGGTTTTGGTGGATTTGGATTTTTGAGGTGGAGCATGTCCATTAATTCGGTTGGACATGGCCTTGTATGTCAGGCACATGTCACCTCGGAGCAGACGGTATGCGACTGAATAGAGCTGGAGTTTCTTCAATCTGGCAGCATATGACAGATTTTGGAGTCCCTTTATCCTTTTGGCGAGGAACTTTTGGGGTCTTTCCAATTGCTGCAGATGTCGGGTGAGATACATCCTGAATGGGGCATTGTACTCGATCATTGGTCTGATAAGTGAAGAGTACAGGGAACAATGACCTCACTAGATCTGGATGTGAATCCCTTCATGATCAGGTGGGCAATGTAGAAGGTCTTTCTAACCACTTTAGCAACGTGAGTGTCAAAAGAAAGGCCACTGTCAACCTGGGTCCCCAGGTCCCTGATAACCTCTTCTGTGCTTAGTGGATTGCCGCCTATATGGTAGCTTGGGGTTACCTTGTTTTTCCCGAAGGGTATGACTATACATTTTTTGGCGTTTAACTTCAGGCCATGGCTCTGGCACCAGCTATCTGTTTCCGTGAGTCCCTTCTGAAGGACATCCGTGTCCGATGCACTTTCCACTATGGCGCCCAGTTTGCAGTCGTCTGCAAACTTTGTCAGCCAAAGTCCTCCCATGTTGGCTTGTACTTCTGAGAAGTAGATGCCGAACAATAGGGGGTTCAAGGACCGAGCCCTGTGGGACACCACTTGTGACCGGCTTGGAGTCTGACATAGCGCCAGCAACTCTAACCCTGTGGGTTCTGTCCTTAAGCCAGTTTGCAACCCATCTTGTGACATATGGGTTTACATTTAAGCTGGTAAGTTTTTCTACAATACCCGAGTGGGGTATTGTGTAGAAAGCCTTTGCAAGGTCAAGGTAGGCTGTATGGACTGCCTTTCCCTCATCAATGGCCTTGGTGACTGTTTCAAAGAAGTCGACCAAGTTCAAAAGGCATGATCTGCCCCTGACGAAGCCAAACTGGGTCGAGTCCAACGTCTGCAAGTCCGCTATATCTTTGTTTATGAGCTCCATTATGATCCTCTCTATAGCTTTGCAGACTAGACTTGTTAAGCTTATGGGGCGGTAATTACCAGGGTCCGTAGAGGCACCGCCTTTGTGGAGTGGGACCACAGTTGCCGTACGCCACTCCTTGGGCACGTATCCTGTGGTAAGGCTGAGATTAAACAGCTGCCTTATGTGCGGGTTTAATTCCTCATTTAGCTCGTGTAGCACACAGCCGGGGACACCATCCGGTCCCATTGATGCTGTGTTTTTAGCTTTAGAGAGAGCAGCTTTCACCTGCACATTTAAGATGTCTGGGAGGCTACACTCCGCTGGGATAGTTATCTCTCCTTTAGGGGGGGGGGTGAAGTTTGCACTGAACCTGTCTGCCAGTATGTTGGCAATGTCTGTGGGTTCAGTGATTTTTTTATCATTTTGGACTAATTCTGAGCATATCTGGGAGTTTCCACCCGGGTTCCTAACATAGCTGAAAAAGGCCTTATGATTGTCCTTTGAATCCATGGCAATTTTTCTCTCAAAATTGGCCTTAGTTGATTTTATGAGTGCTCATATTTTTTTACTAATAATGATCAGGGGTGACTTCCCTTTTATGGATTTTGTTCTATCATGTAATAGCTTTCTCCTCTTATTGTAAAGTTTGTTAATGGCTGGGGTCCACCAGACTGGACGTTTGCCCTTTGTGGAAAGAGTCTTGGTTTTATTTGGGATTGCCTGATCCATGCAGTCCTGGAGGTGTTCATAGAAGGCATTTGTAAGGGCTTCCACAGCTTGGGTTGTGGTTTCCACTGGCTCAGGGGCCTTGAAAGACACACCAGTCTTGAGTAGTGTGAAGTTTGCTTTAGAGAAGTTCTTCACTGTGGTCTTTTTTGTTTGTGGTGGGGGCGGGATGTGGATTTCCAGTGAGATTAGTTTATGATCAGATCTCACCAATGAGGGATATACTTCCGGTGTGGAGCATTTTGTCCCCATGTTTGTGATAATGAGATCTAGTATATTTTCTCCTCTCATGGGAACAGTGACTAGCTGTTCCATGGCATTTGAATTTATGAACTCCAGGAATCGGGCTAGAAAGTTAGGGCTTGAGTAATGTCCCCAGTCTATATTCGGGTAGTTGAAGTCCCCCAATATGATGGTGTTTGGAGATACATTTATACCCTCCAGTGTCTTCAGGAAGGCTATGTGGGGTTCCTGAGTTTGAGAGAGTGGCCTGTAGCATGCTACAATTTGTACAGCAGTTTTGCCTATGGTTAGTTGCACCTGGATGTTTTCCGAAGCTTTGTGCGTGCCACCAACCTGGAGGTGTGGGTATCCTTTATGAATATGGATACACCCCCTCCTTTTGTGGTGTGGTCCGGGTTTTGGGGCCGGAACGCATGATATGAGGTAAAACCTAATAGTGCCGGGGTGCTCTCAGGAGCCTTGGACCAGGTTTCAGTTACAGCACAGACATCGATGTTCTCCATACTGAGAAGAGCCTCGAGTGCGTGCATTTTGAGATTTAGACTTCTGGCATTGAGTAGCATTACCCTCAGTTTCTTCCCATTTTTGTTTTCTAGGGTGGTAGGTTTAGAATTTGAGCCTTGCCTAAAAAAGGCACTATGGGGGTGGCAAGAGCCTTAGCCAATATCCGGAATCCCAGGGGTGACAGGTGCAAGCCGTCCCTTGCGAAGCAGCGTGGCTTGTCAAGCATGTCATCCCAGGCAGACAGACACTGGATCCCCTTTGAATGACACCAGACATTAAGCCAATTGTTAAAGCTACATACATCTATAATTTTTGAGAGTACCCTTTTTATGGGGAATTGCTCCTTTCACCTTGCTATGAGGTATTGCTCACATGAGGTAAGAATCATTCCTTATGGCTTGATTTTACTGAACAACAGGTAAATCTGCCTAAGGTGAGAATATATCAAAAACTGTCCCAGACTAGCAAGGAATATAGTACATGGAATCTATCCCAGGTAATACAGGATAAGGTCTCCACTAAACGAGACAAGTGTTTTATTTGGGGCCTTGCCTGTAGCCATAACAGCAGCTGTCTGAGTTCTGATACTGTTTTTAATGTGTGGTTAATGAACAGCTTTTTTTTAATCGACTAAGTTGAAATTGTTTCAGCATCCATGTCGAAGTACTGGTTGATCTGTACTATATAGAAGGAAAACACAATATCTGGAGCATACCATTATTAATAAGAGTTTGATGACATAATAGACAACTGCATCATTAAATACATTTGTGACAGTTTTTACATAACGACGCTTGACTTTACAATAAAGACAGTTATTAAAATTTAAAAGCTTGATAAAGTTTAACGACAGAAAGAATACTACATTGTGAGTTGGGCATTTGATATGGTCCATGGTTAGGGTTAGTAAGAAAGGATATTAGGCTGGTTTGTATAATATTTTAGGTCAACATTAGGTGAGCATGACAAACAGAGACAAACATGTTTGGGATGGGCAGGGGAGAAAAGCAAAGGGCAGTGAAGCAGTGGAAAAGGATATACAGATTTGTCATTAAAAACAGAAAACATTTAAGAAAATGTTATAGTATTCAAGACGTAGCCGTGCAAATTACAGGGTTGTAGTTACAGTAAATGTGGACTTGTGTCTTGAATTCTTATGTGAACGTGGGAAAGATGACTAACCTGGTGAGGGGCATGAGCAAAGGTAGTTCTCTTTTATGTGCAGTTTAAGTAGGGTTTTGAATTGTGTGAGATCCTCTATCAGTCTTAATTGGGCTGTAAAGGAGGTCCAGACTTTTGAGACACAGAGGGAGTTGAGCCCCCTGTTTTAATTCCTTGATTTAGAGATTATTAGAAATGAGTCAGTACTAGATCACAGGTCTCTAACAAGAGTGCACTACTGTAGGGCATTTTGTAATGTTGGCCATTTATTAGGCGCATGTACAAGGTTATAGGCAGTGAGAAATTGTGCACAAGCTAAGTAGTTCAGATGTTCAAGTCAGTTTAGCCAAAAGATAGCTTCATAAATTTCCAACTTACTCTGTTAAACGTTTTTTCAGCAAAACCTATATACTATGGGGGTCCTCTTCTCAAACCCATTTTGATTCTGAATCATGGCTACAAAATATTTAGGAAGATTTTGGCAAAAAAGAATAGCACAGATATTGCCAAAATAGTAGACTTGGATCAATGTCGGTTTACAGAAGACAGACAGATGTTTGACATTAAAAAGACCCTTGTTATTCAGAAAGATGCCCTGGACAACAGGAATTTATGAAGAGATCTTCTGAGGCATTTTTGTTTCCACAAACAAACATTGCTACTGAATATCTGCAGAAGAGATCAAGACAGTCCAGTGTGGTACTAAGCTGTCTAAACCATTTAGCCTTACAAGTGGAACTAGGCAGGACTGTCCACCTTCAACATTACATTATATTTAAAGCCATCAGCTCGGGACTTAAAACAACATAATTGATTATAAATAGAGATATAGTAATGAGAGAACAACCTTTTTTGTAGACAACATAACATTACATCTTATCAGTCCAGAACATGAAATAAATATTATACTTGATAAACTGAAATATTTTCTTACTATAGCAGAATATAAAGTAAATGAAGGAAAAACAAAGATTATAGTAATGAATTACATTCCCACACATGACTCAATACAGACATTTCCCTTTTTGTGTCATGAAAAGATAAGATGCTTCAGAAGAGAAAGCACCTAGGGAAAATCTTAGATTTTCTGCTGTACCAGAGAAACTAGAATAAACAGATTGTATTAATTTTATGAAGGCACAAATAAGCAACTGGGCTGGTATTCCACAGCAGGAACTATTAGTTCAGAGAGCACAGTGTGTGTGCATGCTCCAAATCTTGCCATGATAAAGCAGCCAAGATCTTTATTAGTAAAGTTATAAACCTACCAGCAGAAAGAGCTGATCCTGACAAAAGTGTGGCAAAAGAGCAAAGTATTAAATGTTGGCGATAGTAGAGTGTGGAAAATGACTGCACACTATAAACGAAGCAGAAGAGAAACAGACTTATTCCAGTAATCATGGAATGTTAAGAGGGAGGTGTGAGATTCAAGTTGCTGTAGCAATCTGTCTTCAGAATATTTTTCCTGGAGGATCAAAGTAATTTTGATGCAGAACAGCCTATGGAGGAAATGCAAAAGTCTGTCCAACAAAAAATGAGCCATCAAGCAGGAGAGACTACTTCTCATTCTTCTGATAAGCCCACAGTTGGGAGATGGAGAACAGGAAGATCACCAGAAACATGGAAATAATGAATAAAAGTGAAACTGCAAAGCATCAATCACATTTGTGAAATATGGTTGTATAAGAATAAGTGGCAAGAGTGGACTTTTGTTGATTTTTTTTAAGTTGTGAGGAACTGAAAAGCATTTCCTTCACTTCATGTCATTAAAGTCTGGAAAGACTGAGGGGAGGGGAAGAAAAAGGAAAAGGGTGCCTGCAATTAAAACATTTTTTTCTAATAGCACTTATATGAAACTTTTCACACTATAAATTGCATATTTTATAATAAACGTATTTTAATCGATTGTGTATGTGATAAGTTATTAATGTAAGCAGATGCCTTTTTCTTCTTCCTCTTATCTTTAGTTCCTTTTTTGGTACTATGAAATATAGGCATTACACTACAAAAAGCGAGGAAAGTTAGACAAAAGCATGTTTTAAGTTATAGGCTGTAATCTTGGGTTGCTGAGGTGGGGATGGGAAGTACAAGGACACAGATCATAGTATATACAGAAGTAAAGAAAGAAAAAGCCCTGTTCCTGAGTGATGGAACAAATACACAATAGTCCAATCACAAACAAAAATATGTTCCAAACACTATGTTCCAAACACTGAACCACCACAAAGGAGCTAAAATCCAAGTAGAAATCCAAATAAAGTCCAAATGAGATTCCACAGAAACTTTAGTACAAGGGTAATTACCCTTTGTTTTTGATGGTATATACAGAGCTGATTTGCTTCCTCTTACTTTTGCAAAGGTGAATGTCTGAATTAAGAGTATTGGCTTAATCTAATAAAAAAAATTAAGTGGAAACAAGTAAATAGAATGAAAAGTTTTCCTTTAGCAATAAATGCTTCAGCTTCTCTCTCTCTCTCTCAGGTTGCAACAAAGGACTACATTTTTCTTTTTTCTCTAACTTTTCCATGGAGGCAAGCTGATAATAGAGCAATAAAAGACAGAACACTAGTTTCTTCAAGTCTAAAAGTTAATGATTTCTCAAAGTATGCAAGTAGTTTTCTCATCGAAGAAGGGAATTAAAGATAAAAAAAAAAAAGAATGGACACCAATTAGTGTAAGTAGAAACATATGCAATACCATGTACCTTAACACAGACAACCTCTATTTCAGGTATAAATGTAAAATTGCTTATGTCACAAGTGATAAACTCAATAAAGGTGTGTTTAAAAAAATTTGAGTCTGTGTTAGCAGCTGCCTATTTGGCACAAATGTTTCTATTAAGAGGCTTAAACTTCATTACTTGAAGATGTACACAGTTGTGTGTGTTGCATTAAGTTAGCAGTTTCTGGGGGGTGTCTTTTTTTTTCTTTGAATTGTTTTACTAAAACAGAAAATCTAATAAAATGTGACATAGGTTCTAATGTTGATGAGAAAAAAATATATAAAGAAAGGATTAATCTGCCAAACATTTATGGGCTCATGTATCATAAAAGCTGTACATAGGCATTTAAAAAATCTGCCAAATATAATAAGTGGAAGTAATGACTTCTTACCATAATGGCGGCACTTTCCATATTATCTTGGAATGTGAATGGTCTCACAGGTATAAATGAAAAGGAAATAATTATATAAATAAATGCAGAGATCAAATAGCAATGCTAAAAGAGACATATTTGTAAAGAAATGAGGATGTGAATTTGACAAAGAATTTCAGGATCGGTTTTCTGCAGAACATCACTTACAAAGGAAAAGAGGAGTACTTATTGCGAGGATAGAAGGTACTGCCAGCTATGCCAGGAGAAGTGGGGCAGTGGATGTGTAGCATGTGCCAGCACAGCTGGCTGGAATTTTGTAAAGAATTATATGTCATTTGCATATAAAACTTACTTGTACAGATGCTTGTGTTGGAAAATTTATTTGTAAAGTTGCTTGTGATAAAACTGTATCAACAGTGCGCCCTGATGGGCAGCAAAGAAATGTATATGCATTATTGTAACGGTTTAAATGTATATACTGTAACAGAGGATACTGGAAGAGAAGAGGTTATCTCAATCCACTTGACTTTGAGAAACAGTAAGAAAATTAAATTACTGGGTTATCTTACAGTTCTGATTGCAGCCAGAGACAAAATGTCTGTGCTAGGAAGCTTTCTGTATCATCTTTGGGGTGAGCTAATTGCTACTCTGAAAGGGTGGCGGTTTTAAATTATTTTATGACCTTCCAGGAGCTACAGCAGACCTTAACAAGGCTGTGTGTGTGTGTGTGTGTGTGTGTGTGTGTGTGTGTGTGTGTGTGTGTGTGTACTAAACACCTATGTGATAAATCCTGACAGCTTCTTGCAATGGGGGTTGCATGGGAACCAGAAGTCAGATGACCAGGTGTATGTGATGTCATTCTGTACAGAAATAATGTTTTAATATTAGAGGAGACTGAAGTCTTAGTAGGAGTCTGTTTCAATGAACTTAACATAGAAGGATCCCTCACCTACTTCATCTTGCCTTGCAATAGTCAGTGAACCAGGGAATAGCAACTCTTTAGATTTGTCAGGAAAATATAGTGATATTAGTTAAGTACTGTTTTTCTGTAACCGTGAAGCTATTCATCATCTGTGTTATTTTAATATTTCCTGTGACTGAAACTCTGGTGTTTACTATAAATAGTTATTTTTTCATGTTGTTTTCTTATTTACTATTAAATATATTTAAACTTTTCATTGTGGCTGGTCCTTTTTAGAAAACATTTACATTTTGAGAGTATTCGGATATTATTTGGTGATAACTTTGGCCACTCTTGGAGGCCTGGCTGTTTGGTCAACATTACCATTTGTATTAATATTAATTTCACTCAGTATAAGTGGGTACCCTTGCAAGAGACTTGGGTAGCTGGCTTTGTAGTGCCTAGTGGCAGTGACATCTACCTTATAGTCTTGGCAGAAGAAGGCACACTGGGTAAATATGTGCCAGCCTTTCTCTGGTGTATGTGTGTGAAAATCAAATCTCTCGGTGTGTGTGTCAGATACCTGGAGCAGAGACATGAAGCACTGGTTTCAGAGAGAGAGAGAAAGTGGTGGAGCACTTGGCTGAGGACTTAACTCTGCAGCTGTGCCAGTGCAGAGTCTTACCAGGGATCTAGACAGGGAGAGAGAGAAACTAGCCTCTGGACTGAGTGTGTTCCCTGTGTCCTCATAAGGGAAATCGTCCTTGATGCAGAGAGGTCTGCATCTGGAAATACTGAGTGTATTCATTTTTATTCCAAGTGAACGTCTCTCTCCAGTGTCAGTGATGAGGACTGAGGCTCTTTGATTACTGGCCCAGAGTAGGTATTCCTAACCCTCCTTGTTCTTTGGGAGGATCAGCTTATCTCATGTCACTCTTGTCCTCTTTCCCTCCCAAATAAAATCCTTCAACTCTATTACTACCCACAACTTCCCCTCTGCTTGATAAAAATATGCCTGGCCTATTTATAAAACTAAGGGACTAAAAACATTTTTACTACTTGTATCTTACCATCCACTGGCAAGAGCTTCCAGTTTCCCAGTTTTTGTATTATCTTTTGTTTAGCTTCTTCCCACATAACCTTAGCTACCATAACCAAATAGTTTTTAATCTATACACCTAAATATTTAATTTTATCATGTTTCCATAAGTTTGGGTATTGCTGGACCAATTGATTTCTAGGAACATAGCTTATAGCCTTTGTTCCATCTTCATTAATTTTATATCTAGAAAAACCTGGAACCATCTCAGAATATTCCACAACACTGAGATGTCTTTTACTGGTTCTGTCAAGTACAAAATAGTATCACCTGCAAATAAAGCAGGCTAACACCATACCAATTATATCCATGAATTTCTGAGTCCCTTATTTTCTTTGTCATATATGTATACACATGTTGTTAAATATGTCTGCATATATAATTCTGGTATACTGTACCCTTGCATACTGTGCAGCTGCACATTTGCAGAGGTACAACATCAGTATACAAGATCAAAGTATCTTAAATCCACTTCATCTTCTAAATGTTGCAGAGAATTAGGGAATTAAATGCAACTGATTTCAAATGGCTAGCAAGGTGGATACATGTAATGAAAAATGTCTCTGAATTAAGTGGCATGATCTAGTGCTGTGTAAAATGTCTGGTAAGCTGCAATTATTCTTCACTTATTCTTAAAGTATGCAATTTATTCTAAAGAAAATTATCTGTGCCTTTGTAACACACCAAGGCATATTTTTGTTAATAAATGCTGTTTTCTGTATGTTGTTTCTGTAATAATTCAGTTGTTTTGGTTTTAAAAGATACTTGTATATATACGTGAAGTAGCATTCCTTCAAAAGCATGTTCTGAACAAGCCCAAGCCCCAAGCACGACTCCCATTCACTAGCTAATATTAATGTAAAAGTGTTCTACTCCTTATTACTATAATCTACTTTCCAATCAACTACTTCCCATTTAAATAGGACAACCTAGGACTTGTCACTGCATATCTTCCATCCATAAAGAATTTATGACTGGCTACTTCCAATGGCATAAAGATGAGCAGAGGGTCACAGGGTACCTAAAATCATATATACACGTTATGCAACTCAACCTACAGTTGGAAGAGACACTTCTATTATGAATGATTAAAAGTAAATTCACTGACAAAAAACTGATCTTAAACAACCAAGGCCCAATTCTCTGACCACTAAAGCAAGCCAGCCTTACGCTTCACACCACCTTTACTTAATGATACTAATTCTATGATTGCTGCACAACTATGAAAAAGCAGTAATACCCTGAAGGCCAACACAGAAGATGCACAAGCCATGATGCTACAGTTCATTTGTTAAAAAAAGATACATCAACAGGAACATCAACAGGAAAAGGAAACATGGGGAGAAACAGGATAAGAGACTTGGTGATTGATGAACTATACTTTGACCACCTGCAGTGAAACCAGAAGGCACAGACATAAATGAAAGCAAGTCCCAAACTCCAAGAAAAAAGACGAAACCTTAAATAATAAAGCTGTTTATTGTTAGCAATCACTGACATATAGGGTGAGTCTGAAGCCATCTTTGTAGTTAAACAGGTTGCCCAAAAATATCTTGTGGGAAAACAACAAAAGTAACCTTTGATTTTTTTTAATTTTAGCTTAATGCTTTTGACTCCGAGTACTAGTTTGTTTAGACTAATTTACTTTTGAGTAGGGCTTGCTAAACAAATCAGTTAGGGCTTTAGTTTATTATTTTAGCTAGACAGTCTAAAAGAAAATCAGTCAGAGCCTTCTTACACAAGGGAAAAGAAGTGGCAAAGAAAAGGGATCCCAAAAGATAAAAGATGACCTGAAATGCAGGATGCCCTTTACAAACTGTTTGACGGATGACCTGTTAAGTCAATGGTAGGATCCAAATGTAAGTGCACTGACAGCTGCACTTTTATGAATGCACACTTTAAGCTGTAAAAGAAACCATTGGCACATCCCCTTTACTAAGGTGCATATCCCCTCCTTGGCACCAGAGGGAAAACCTTTTCCTTTTTACTACATATAATTTTTAACAACCTCCCTCATGATCTTAAACGTGTCTAGAATGCTAATGCCCAAAGGGAAGAAGTGCTGTACTCTTCAAGCCATAAGTTCAGAGTGGACAGATTGGGGTCTATGAGGGACCCATCACAATGCATCAGAACATTTGCCTTATGATGCAGCAGGATGAGTTCTTTCCTAGCCACCTGGATCATGTCGGAGAACCAGTGCTTCCTTCGAGAGAAAGGGACAATCAATATTATTTCAGGTCTCTCTTCCCTTACATTAAGTATAATACTGGGAAGCAAGAGGAGGGGAAGGAAAACATGCAGACATAGATCTCTCCCATTCATGAAGAATGTGTCCACCATCCAAGCTTTCCTCTGGTATGTTCTGTAGCAGAATTTGATCATTTGTTTCTTGCTTGGAGAAGCAGACAGATCTATGACTGAACACCCCATTTCTTCAATAGTGACAAAGACCTTTTCTGTGGAACATTCATTCATTTAGGTCAACGAAGACCCTGATCAGCTGGTCTGCAATGGAGCTGTCCCCTGAAGGTATGTAGAAAATGGTTAGCAGCATACCTCTCAACTATCTAGATTTTTGCAAGAATGTTCAGATTTCTGATTCATATGTTTGGTCTATTCCTCATACAATTTATGTTTTTTGGCAAATCACTGAAGATTGAAGTCACTAAATAATGACATACCATTCATATCCTTCAGAAAATGCATACTAACACACATCATGGTATTCTAGTTACTTTCTACATTTATAAGAGCAACATTTAAAATCTGTCCATCTTTTTTGAGCCTTTGTCCCTCCGTTATTTTAGCTTTTGTCCCAATTTCTTGTACTAAGAATTTAAGATTTAGGGTCAAGCAGGAGAATGGATTTCAGGGCCGGTTCCCATGTCTGCACTGCCACACTGCACCTCTGCTAAGAGTGGGTGCCCCCACATTTACTGATGTACCATATGACTGTTGTATTGTCCACACCTACTTTTGGGAGTCAACACATTTAAGAAAGTTTGCAACTCCGCTCTGCTGGGAGATAGGAAATTTACCTCGGGGATCACGTTAGTTGCCCTGCTAGACAGGGGTCCTGGGAAGTAAATATTGTGGGAAGAAATAGCCAGGGAAATGTTATGGCTAGACTTGCATAGGCCCTAGGGCTGATAGCCTAGTACCAACCTATGAACCTACTGTCATACTAATTTTAAAAGATATGTTTTTATTTTTTAAATTATCTTTTTATCACAAATGTTCATGATAAAAAAAAAGATGACTCTTAAAACTAAAAAATTGTCAAAGATAATTGGAATATATTGGAGGGTAATCCTGATTTTTTAACAAATGGTGGGAAATACACCTTCTTTTGTATTTGTGAAGGGTGCTACAGTTAAAGACCACCTTTTATAGAGGAAATGTCGGTCCTAGACACATTATTTCAGATAAACCCGTGGGCACATACTGATGTGGTCACTGCAAAGTTTGTCGCTACATACATGAAGGGAGATTTGTTGAGTTGCCAGGAATTAATAAAACTATTTTTGCTACTGACTGGTTTACTTGTGACACTGCTGATGTGGTTTACCTTGGAATATGTGGGACATGTTTCTTTTTTTGACATAACTACTAGGTCCTTTAGACAGGGAATTTTAGAACACCTGTATGCCATCAGGACTAAGAAAGATGATGATGATTGTGGTGATGATAACGTATTGTTTAAACAATTGTCAATCTGTTCCGATCATAAAAAAAATATTTTGGAGAGCTTGAATTAGTAGGTGTTGATCCAGGAGGTGGTGATTATAACAACAAAGTGGAATGGAAAGAAACTCTGGCAATTTAAGCCTACAAGCTAAATCGTTTGGCTTAAATGCAATCATTAATATTAAATATTTTTTAAATTATATAATTTCATAGAGTTTTTAGGTGCATACATTTTTTATAGTATGTTTGCATCGGTTTAAGTACGCATTATTCAATGGTGATGTAATGAATTCCATCATTGGCTGGTTTGAGATAATTGGATGTATTTAAGTATTTTGAATGTATTGTGTTTTGTTCTGAAGAAGTCCATTTATTACTGGATGAATGCAGTAAATAAATTCAACAGTTGTTATTACTTTTTTGGTGCTGTTTGTGGTTCTGAAAAGTAATGCTAACAAATGTTTACAGCTTACTGTACAGTAAACATGCATAAATAAATCATTCTTACCTCCAACAAAAAAGCAGTAAAAAAATTAATTGCTGCAATCCCACATAGAATCATTTTGAACTGAATATCTTCAATATATGCAAGTGTAAGAATTTTCCTCATGAACGCCAGTGGATAGACAGTTATCCAAATCATCAAAGCTGTTAGGATTATGAGGGCCACTAGAAATAACACTGAAAAAGGAAAACACAATGTGTACATAAAAATCCCAATTAATGCAACACACTGTTTATAATGTAAGGACAGATAAACACGGATTCTCTCATCCCCACCTCTTAAGTGAGACATTGGTGTCAGCTTGCTTTTGGTAACTTTACAGACAAGTCTAACCAATTTCCATAGTCAACAACTTCTATGTTTCTACTGTTCCAGCAGTACCAGAGAACTACCTCCTAACAGTTTAGAGTTTGTAACAAACAACAAATTATATGACTATTTGCTTTGCAGCTATATCATATTTTTTGGGAAAAAACAGTAAAATGTAATCTGATTATTTTGCTCTGGCCATTCTAGACTTCTGTATGGAAAATGGCTTAATAGTAGTCAACACATGATTCAGAAACAGTCACAAGATCACATACAAGAGTGGCCAACATGCAACTCAGGTAGACTTCATCCTAGTAAGGAAAGGACAGTGGGGTATAATCAGTTATTGTAGTCTCATCCCCAGGGAAACATCTGTCTCACAACCTAAACCACTGGTTGTCACAATAAGCTGCAAGCAGTGGTCAGAGAAGGCTGTAAAGTCAATAGAGACCAGGCTGAAGATCTGGTAGTTGACTGGAGAGAAATCATAGGAGTTCAATGAATTGCTCAGGGCTTTAGCACCTCAAGAATAAGATGAAATAGGTGGAGATGAAGAAGAATGGCAGCACCTCAAAACAGCATAAGTAAGGACTGCAGAACAGATCTGCAGCATGGCCAGGTATTGGAAATAAGGTAGAAAAGGAAAGCTGGTGGTGGAATGCAGACGTCTAAGTAGTCATTAAAGAAAGGAGTGCAAGAAAAAAATGAGAGGTAGGAAAAACAGACCAGGCTAGGAAGGAATACTGACTGGCTAATGAAGAAGCTAAGAAGAGAGTTGCAATAGCAAACATCAGTGGATCAGAAGCATTCAACCAGCTTCAGGAAGGTAAGTCAGTAGATGGCACAAAAAAAATTGGGTTGAAAGGCAAAGACAAAAATATAAAGAAGTTAGTCAAACATCCTTTATAAGGGATGCCAGCAACAACCTCCTCACCAGTCCACAGGACATCAAAGGCAGATGGAAAGAGTACTTCCAGCAGCTTCTGAATGAAGAATACCCCACAGAAGCTGTACTGTTCCAGACACAGCCTATGATGAGAGAAGAGGGAGAGCCACCATAGAAGAACAGCACTAATGAAAATGAAGTCAGGGAAAGCAGCAGGCACAAATTATGTTACAGTACATTTGATAAAGATGCTGGTTGAGATAGAGGAAAAATGGCTCCTTAGGGTAATCATCGCAGTGTGGAGAAAAAAGTGCAACCCAAATGATTGGAGAATAAGCACACTAGTGGCAGTGTTCAAGAACAAAGGGGACATTCACAACTGCAGGCAGTACAGAGGCATCAAACTCCTGTCACATTCCATTAAAGTTTTGGAGAGGACGAGTGACAAATGAATATACAGAACAGTAGAAAGTAAGTTGGGAGATGAGCAGTCTGGTTCAGAGCAGGATGCAGCACAACTGACCCATTGTTTGCAGTGAGACAGATAGCTGAAAAGATGCTAGCGATGAGGAAGGAGTCCAACTGGGCATTCCTAGACTTGGAAAAAGCATATGACAATGTCCCCAGAAAGCTGATTTGGGCAACCTTGCAGGTGGTCAAAGGCCCAGAAACATTGGTAGAATTAGGGCAAGCTATGTACAAGAACTCAAGTATGAACAGTGTTCAGTCTCGCACAGGAAGTGGGACTGGGTGCGCACCACGGTTCAGCTCTGACCCTACTGCTGTTCATTACTGGTGAAGGACTACATTAGCAAACAGGTTGCAGGGGACAGGTCAACAAGGTTGCTGTCTGCAGACAATGTGGTATTACAGGCTGACTGAGAAAGAACTTCAGTAAAGGACAGGGGAATGGAATGCAAATCGGAAGACACATGGGATGAAACTGAGTACAGATAAGAAAGTTGTAATAGCAGGAAATGTTGGCGTTCAGAAGAAGATGAGAATTGACATAGCACAGAAAAAGATTAGTTGTGTAAAATCTTACTATAACCACAGATGTCCCTCTCTTCCATGCTGCAGTACTCTCACATGTGGGATCCTCCATCTCAGGCGACCTGAAATTCCAGCTCCTCTACCAAAGCCTAAGCCTGGTTGCGGTCAGCTGCATGGGACGTCACACGCAGGGCCATAAACTGTGGGCCATAAATGTGACATCCGCACGCACAGACCTCAGAACTGACTGCCCAGTCGAACAATAGTTTAAGGATAGAAGGAGGATGCCATCCAGACAGGGAAAAGGTCCTTTAGGGGGATAGGAGGGAGGGACGTAATACTGCAACATGGAAGAGAAGGACATCTATGGTTATGGTAAGATGTTACACAACTAATCTACGTCCTTCTATTCTCATGTTGCAGTATTCTCACATGTGGGAGAGTACCACAGCTCAAACAGAGCAAAGGGTGGAGGAAGGGGTAGCAGTCTCCATGAATCTGTGGAGGATGGACTTTGCAAATTCTGCCCTGGCTCTGGAGATGTTATCCAATTTATAGTGCTTGATGAAAGTGTGTACAGAAGACCATGTGAAGTTCATCACCCACAGGGTTAAGTTGAGGGTTTTCAGGTGAAGATGGATGAGGGATCCTTTCAGTTTGTGAGAAGGTCCACCTTGGGATGCAACTTATGGTGATTGCCCTTGGCAAGAGACAGAAGAAGGGAGAACTAATGCTGCCTTGGCCAATACGAGGGCCACCAGCAATATTTTTGGTTTGTCCCGCTGATTTTTCAGCAGGACTTTCTGGATGAGAGGGAAGGGGGGGAGCATAGAGGAACAGCCCCTTCCAAGAGATTGAAAAGGCATCCACTTTCCATGTTAATGGCGACAGAAGCCTGGAGCAGAATAGCTCTAGTTGTCTGTTCTGAGGGGAAGCAAACAGATCTGTGGGGTGCCCTATTGGTGGGCAATGTCTAAGAAAACAACCCTGTGTAACATCCATTCGTGATGTTGAGAGAATGATCTGCTGAGGGCATCTGCCTGATGATTTTCTTGTGATGGGATGCAGACCGTCTGCAGTGTTACATTGTACTGAGTGGCCAACTCTCATGCCTGTATTGCTAGCCTGCAAAGTAAGTATGATCTGTCCCCCCCACTTGTAGATGTATCACATTACTGTGGTGTCGTCTGTGAAAACCTGAAGGGGACTAGGTTGTACGAGCAGGAGGAAGGTCTTTAGAGTTAGAAGGAGACAAGTCATTTCCCTGACACTGACATGTTTTTTCCTGGAAGAAGGGCTCCCATTGAGCCTGCACCTTGAGACCGTTCAGTGGCTCCCCATCTCTGATCCGAGGCATCTGTGTGCATGAATTTGGCTAGCTTGGTGAGCTGTAAAGGAAGGCCTGGTTTATGGGCTATTTGTTGGATCCACCACCCCAACTCTTTCTTCAGGCAGGCAGGAACGGCACCTGAAAATCCAGGGGGTGATTGTGCTGGGACCAGACATTTTTAAAGTACTACTGGAACTTCCTCATGTGCATCCTGGCAACATAGGAAGAGTAGTGGCCATGAAGCCCAGAAGATGGAGAAATTCCCTGGCAGAGATGTGGGTGACTAGAAGAAGGTCTTGGAAGAAGCTGGTCAGAGATGTGACTTTGCCTTGTGGAAGGAAGGCCTTCATCAAATCTGTCCTTATTCTGCAGCCCAAGAAGATATGGTCTTGGGATGGAGTGAGGGAGGACTTCAGTAGGCTGACAGTAAACCCCAGACTTCTTAGAAGAGGTATTGTAAATTGCAGGTGTGCCTGAAGAGTACTTGGCTTGGCTCTTCTGTTAGGATGAGAAGGTTGTCCAGGTAAGGGTGAATCTGTATATGCCCTTTGTTTGGCAGTAGGCTACTGCTGGAGCTAGACACTTTGTGAAGACTCTTGGTGCTGTACACAAACCAAAGGGCAAGGCAGTAAATTGATAGTGCAAGGATGGCACAGCAAAGTGCAGAAGACTCCTGAAGTCTGGGTGGATGGGGATATGGAGGAATGCGTCCTTCAAGTCCAAAGTGGCCATGAAGGCACTGGTTGTCAACAGTGGAAGAAGAGTTTGAAGTGATAGCATGCAGAAAGAAGGTACATGCAGGAAGGAGTTTAACAGGGACAGGTTCAGTATAGGCCTCCAAGGACCTTCCTTTTTTGGGACCAGGAGGAGCCTGGAGTAAAACCCTTGACCCTCTTGCCCTGTTGGAACCCTCTCTATGGTGCCCTGTGATAGTAAATCCTGGATGATCTGGGGAATTAGATGGATTTGATTTTTTGGAGGGAGGGGTATTCCTTTTGATACTGGTTTTTACTGCCATGTCATAAAGTACACTTCTTCCACTACTAAGATCCATTGGTCTGAGGTAATATGTTGCCACAGGGGTAGACAGTGAGAGAGGCAGTAAGACAGGGGAGAAGGTGAGGGGATGTAGGCAGTCATGCATTGTTCGATCTGTCTGGAAAGGACTGCCTGGGGGTAGATTGGGAGGAAATAGTCCTAGGGGATGAGGGTTTCCTAGCCCCATTCCTGTATTTTGAGGAAGAAGTGGAAGGAGCAGATGCCCTCCTAACAAATCTGGGTTTGGCACGGTTAGTTCCTGTAGAAATTTGGAACAGAGGAAACCAATAAATGCTTCAGGTCCTGCAGTTCCTTGCTTTTTTCCTGCAAACTTTTGAATAGTTCAGCAGACTGCTTGCCAAACAGGAACTTACTGTCCAGGGGAGCATCCAGGATCTTATTCTTGAAGTCATCAGGGAGGGGTTGAAGTCTGAGCCATCAGTACTTGCATAATGCAGCAGAAGAAGCGGCTGATCTGGCTGATGCTTCAACGGCATCGTAGCTGCATTTTGTAGAATGTCTGGCTACCCGTGCTGCTAAGGAAAGCTTAGAAGCAACCTGGTACTGTGTAGGAGAGTCCGGTATGGAGGAGAGCAATATAGTTGCCTGGGAGACTTGATCTAGAGCATACTTTACCATGTGTCTCTGGTAATTAATGGCCCTAAAGGCCAGGGTAGAGGCAGCATAGATCTTTTTTTCCCAGTCTGTCCATCACTTTACTGTCTTTGTCTGATGGCAGGAGGGAAGAGGAAGGAAGGAATCTGCCTTGATTTCTTGTCTGGTGCCAATGCAATGACAGCAGGGTCTGCCATGAGTGTCTTTTTGTACTTCAGTCATTTGTGTGGCATGCCACTTGAAGTATGTTCGCATTTTGGAGACTATCTTCAGGTGAGGAGTCTCCTTCCAAACAGTCTTTATCTGGAGAACAGTACTCCAGGGGAGAGGCCAGCTGAAAAGTGTAAGTGAGCAACTCATCAGAGGAGGAGGAGGAGGTGGAAGAGTCCTCCTCCTGAGTCTGAGGAAAGGGAGTGGAACTGGCAGAGGCAGGGCTATGGCTGAGGGTAGGCAGAGCAGGAGTATGTGGGGCTGTGGGCCTGAGGGCCATAAAGGCCTGAATCAGGGATTGGGGGAAAGTTTGTCAGTCTGGCTGGTCTTCTAGTGGGGTAGACAAATGCCTAGTTTTTTGTTTTCTCATCAGAGAAGGAGACTTGGAAATAGTTTGAGAAGCTGAAGGCCTAGAATCAGTCATTGGGCCTGTGGCTGAGGAGCCCTGTTCTGAAACTGAAGGCAGCCATCCGGGCAAGCCCGGTTCCCCCTAGACATCGGCAGAGGTCTATGTCGCAGAAATCTCTGTGACATACGAGCTGGAGATGTTAGGGCGCCTTCCAAGATTGTACCCACTGAAGTCGCCAGTTCTTCTGGATGTCCCTCAGCCCCTAGACTGGTAGCTGGCGGGATGTCTGATGTCAGAGGTGCAGCAGTAGCAGGCCTTGAAATCTTGGCCTTCTTTTTTGGCGGCTCCACCTTGACAGCCAGTTCAGTATCCATGCCTAGGGCCAAGAGTTTAAGATGTTGCTTTTCTACAAATAACTTAAGGGCTGCCAGACAACTGTGTAGGGTCTTGGGGACAAACTACTGACAGATATTACAAGCTGTTTAGTCGTGAGACTGGCCTACAAAGAAAAAGCAGAGTTTGAGAGAATCTTTGTGTGGAATTTGCAGACCGAACTTGCATTTTCCCTTCCTAGATGACATAGTCTAATAAAAGAGCAACAGCAACCTAAGCCTATAACAAAAATAAAGATGATTCCCCAACGGGGTACTTATCTGTATCATCTTCCAAAGTGTGGAGCAGAATGAGAGAGCAGATGTTCGACTGTGGCAGAGAAGTTTTGAGGTCTGTGCATGTGGATGTCACATTTATGGCCCACTGTTTATGGCCCTGCATGTGACATCCCACACAGTTGATAGCAACCAGGCTTAAGCTTTGGTAGAGGAGCTGGACATTCTGGTCACTTGAGGCGGAGGATGCCACATGTGAGAACACTGCAGCATGAGAACAGAAGGATATTAGTGGAATAGGTTAACAGATTCAAGTACCTGGAAGGGGTGGCTGAGGAGAAGGGAAGTCTGAATGAGGAGGTAAGCTAGAATCAGAGGATATGCAGCCAACTGGCACAGGGTGTCAAGTATAGTATATGACAGAAGAATACCAAAGAATATGAAAAGTAAGGTGTACAGTACAGTGCTGTGACCAGTATTACTGTACGGTACAGGGAGAGCAGTTGAGGAAGTTAGAGCCAATAGAGATGAAATGCCTGACACAGGTGGGTAAGGATGCACACCGTCGGACAGACGAAATGAGGACATAAGAGCAGAAGCCAAAGTAGCTCCAATTTCAGAAAAGGTCAAAGAAAACAGATTATGGTGGTTCAGGCATATGTGCAGAAAGCAGAAGGCAATCTGGTGAAGCTGATTTGGGACAGACAGGAAGGCGGCAAGAGGAAATGGGGGCATCCAGCAAAGAAATGGAACGATTGTGTGACAGAAGAGTTGTGACAGTTAGGCATGAGTGTCGAAGAAGGCAGGACAGTGGCACTGAACAGAAGGAGATGGCAACAGTTGACATGACACCCTGACCTCATGTAGAAAATGGGAAACAGGAGGTTGACGGTGATATTTTTATCTGGAAGCAGAATTCTGAATAACTGATGACATAGATTCATAGCTTCAGAGATTGTTACTAGGTTAACGACCTAGGGGTCCTTTCTAAACCTAGCCAAGTTTTCCCAAAAGAATAATGACGTCCTGTATTCAAATAGCACACTGCGAGCCAGGACATTTATAAGTAACCTCTGTCCATAAGGGACATTGGTGCCAGGCCTAGTGTAAATTTCCTATTCTCCATTCACTGGTCTAGGTTGTACTTAAATTGGGTACTAGACGAACTCGGCTTCACATGGATGGGAAGCCTGTTCCACAGAAGGTGCAGTCTGGGACACACATCTGTCTCTCCAGCATGTTCTAGTCATGGATGAAATTCTGGTCCCTAGACCTTGTATTTCTGGTACTGTTTGACTTAAAAATATGCAGGAAATTCATAAGTGTGGGGTTTGTGAATGCCTTGCAAGACAGGCATAGATCACTCCTCAGCAATCTATAGGAGACTGAGTAGAGAGGAAAGGGCTTTAAGGCACTTTGCATAATGCAGGTTTGTTACACCTTCGATGGATTCTTTTTGTAAGGAACCTCTGATGCCACTCTAGTTGCTGCATATGCCTGGTCAGGTACTTACCACAGGATAAAATAATCAAAAATTAAAATACTCCTGCACTCACTCAATTTAAGGATTAATCTCTCAGAGCAAAATTCTCATTTCAAGTGATCTAGCTTTCATTTGAAAGGATCAGACCAACTTCAAACTTCATACTGCCTCCTTTTATAAATGGATAACAAGCATTTAAGCAGGTGTGACCTGGTAGTAAGTGCATGCATTGGAAATTAATGAAGAATACTTAGTCAAGCAATTCCAAATTACAGAGAAAATTTATTCTCAATAATTACTTTATTCTGATAGACATGTATACTCCAGATCTGATGTTCACCATGCAATATGTAGCGTATGCAAGTGTGACTCACATTTTTAAAGTCTGTGGTTCTAGAACCATACGTTATGTAACTGCAACAAAATCCATGCATTTTAACCATTTTTTTCACTGCAACCAAGAAGCAAAACAGGAACCATATTCTACATCTTCCATTCCCTTTCCCTTTAGGTACATTAGCCCAACTATTTGAAATGCCTTTAAGTACAGTTGCGAGAAAACTCACTAAAACAGATGTTTGGGTACTGCTATATTTATTACAAATAAAAATCAACTACAAGTGACCGATGTCCACTCAAGTGGCCCAACTCCAAGATCTTTCTACATGTAAAGGTGCATGATGTTGCTCTTCCCATATGGAGATGTATGCCTGCATATCAGATAAATAGGGACACTGGGTCCATGTCATCTTCCATTTTTTTTTTGTCAGCAAATCCTGTGAAAGCTAACTTTATATCAAGCAAATAATCTCAGAGGCACCATTTTTATATCCCACCATGAAGTGCTAGACTTTAGCGCAAACAGACTGAAAAAGGGGGTGTCCTGTGGGAGAAGGTGGCTGTGAGCTTATACCACAATAGTGACACTATATGAACATCTACTGCTATAGTGAGTTCTCAAATAAATGCATTATGTTCTTCGTATGGATCACTTTTGAAGCATTCATTATGTATGGGAAGCATACTTCCGCAGTTCATCTTAAACAGAGAAGGGGGACACACATAAGGCTATTCTGAATGCTCTCTCAGGGGATACCCTGGAGGATTGCCACACCAAACCCTGACCATCACTGGACTGTATGTCCAATTTGTAATGTCTGAAGGGGTGGATAGATGACTAGGTGGCCACCTGAAATATGTTCAGAGCTGACACTTGTCTGAAAAAGCCACTGAAGAGGCTTGCCCTTCTCAAAGTACAAGGCTATGTAGTTTGCTAGCCATCTGCTTTGCAACTAATTTGCTCTTTAACCTCAGCAAAGGTGAAGAGCGAATGTTTTGTACATCAGATGGAGTTAATTCTGTCCAGGTTACAGCATACCTGCCTGTAGAAGCTCAGCACATACAAGATTCTCTCCCCATACAGGATTCTCTCCCCTTTGTTGTGAGTTTTTGGAAAGAATACTGGAGGTGTTAAGGAACATTTCTGAAATTACTCTGGATACTTATCACTGACGACTCAATAGTGAGACACACTGATGTCCCCCTCACCAGACTCAAGGAGAAGGTCACAGTCAGCAGTTTGTCAGGTGCTAGAATCTGCCACATTATGCATGCACTTAAGTCTCTCCACAACAGGTACAAGTACGACTCTGTCATTGTCCATGTCAGTGTAAATGACTTGAGATGTACCTCCCTGGACTACATGAAGAGAGACATGATTGAGCTCTCCGAGTATGTGTTCCAGGCAGGTATGACCCTAGCCCTAAGCAACATCCTATCTTCACCAAGAATTATACCACGATACCAACAAAAAATGATTGACCAACAATTGGCTTAGTTTCTGGTGTCTTTCCAGGGGGATCCAGTATCTGTCTGCCTGGGATGACACGGTTGACAGCTTTGCCAGAGATGGCCTTCACCTGTCACCCCTGGGGTTCCGGACATTGACCAAGGCTCTTGCCTCCCCCACTGTGCCTGTTTTAGGCTATGTCCCAAAGACAAATCTTCCAACATAAATGATTTGTCCAAAACCAAATTAAAGGTCATGCTGCTCAATGCTAGGAGCCTTAACATGAAAATGCACTCGCCTCACACTGGAAGATGCCGATGTCTGTGCAGTCACAGGAACTTGGTTCAGGGCTGTAGAGAGCACCCCTGCCTTACCAGGCTATACCTCTTTCCACACTGTCAGGCTCCAAAATGAGGTCGGAAAGACTAATGATGGTGGAGTGTCTATCTTCATTAAGGACAGGCACACCTCCAGAGTGGTTTACCAGGATGATGCACTGGAATTACTCCAGGTGCAATCGACAGTTGGCAAGACACCCATCCATGTTATAGCCAGCTACAAACCTCCCCCCTCCATGACTCAGGACACCCACCCACTCCTACCTGGACCTACTTGACTCCATCAAGGTATCCCCTAACATCGTGATCCTTGGTGACTTCAACTACCTCACCATAGACTGGGAGAACTATTCCTGCACTAATGCACTCACCCAATGATTCCTTGACTTCATCAATTCTAATGCACTAGAGCAGCTGGTCTCATCCCCTACAAGGGGAAACAACATACTGGACTTGGTTCTTACCAACATGGGCAGCCGCAGCACCATTCCCATAGTATGTTCTTCCCTGGTGAGATCAGATCATTGGTCTGTCTCATTCAAACTTTCTATCCCACCCAACCCCTCCCCAGCCGTAACCAGGCTAAAAATCTTCTCAAAAGCTGACTACGACCACCTAAGAGAGGGTATCTGCAGCTTCAGACCACCAACCCCTCAGAGGATACAGACAACTATGCTAAACAGTATGCCAGTGCAGTGTACAAGCACATGACTACATGGACTCAGCCATACCAAACAGAACTAAAACCTGCTCCTCAAGGAAACACAAGCCTGTCTGGTGGACATCCTCTATCAAAGGAAGAAACTGTTGTCCAAGGGTAAAAAGGAACAAATTCCAAATTGGAAAAACTTCCTCTTCTGCCTCAACAAGCAAATTAGATCACTAGTGAAAACCTCCAAAGCCAATTATGAGTTGAAACTAGCCTCTGAAACAAAGAAAGAGAAACCACAAGTCCTTCTTCACTTACATTAGGAACCTCCATGGCAAAGTCCAAGTTTGCTCTGAATGAGTACTTAAAAATACCACTTACACTGATCCTATTGACTTAGCCAACCTGCTGATAGGTTCAGTGCAAACTGCACCCAACTATCGCCCCCCAAAGGCCCAGTCAACATCCTCTTGTCCTACACCTCACATCTCCATAGATCAAGTATTAAAGGCTCTATCCAAGGCAAAGAACACAGCTTCCATGGGACGTGACAGTATCCCAGGCTGTATTCTGCACCATCTCCAGCAAGAACTAGCTTCATCACTGAACACCCTGCTTAACCACAGCCTAATTACAGACTTCATTTCAGCAAAGTGGAGAACTGCCATTGTCATCTCCTTGCACAAAGGTAATGCCACTACTGACCTGAGAAATCATCACCCCATTAGCATGACAAACCTTATCTGTAAAGCCATGGAGCATATTATTATGGATCACAAACAAGAACATAGGCAATCTCCAAGCACTTGACCCCACCCAGTTCGTATTTGTCAGGGGCAGATCTTGCCTATTGAACCTAGCTGACTTCTTTGAGACTGTCACCAAGGCCCTGGATGAGGGAAAGTCAGTACATACAGCTTACCTTGACCTGGCCAAGGCCTCTGACACAATCCCCTACTCGGGCATCATAGAAAAGCTAACACAACTTGGTGTTAATCCCTATCTTGTCAGATGGGTGGCCAACTGGCTGACAGGATCCACAAGGACAGAATAGTTCCCACCACCTCTGACAGCAGACCTGTCACTAGTGATGTTCCCCAGGGTTCTCTGTCCTGGGACCCCTACTGTTTGGCATGTACTTCTCAGAGGTCCAGGCAAGGAAAGGGCCTGTGGCTGACCAAGTTTGCATATGACTAAGTTAGGTACTGTCATTGACTCCCCAAATGATGTTAACATACTGCAAGAGGGTCTCACAGCTACAAATAACTGGTGCCAAAGTCATGGTCTTAAGTTAAACGCAAACAAATGTATCATACCATTCGGTAAAAACATGGCCTCTGCTAATTACCACATCAACGGCAACCCCCTAAGCACTCAACCTGTGGTGAGAGACCTGGGTACTCAGGTTGAAAACAATCTCGCATTCAACCATCATGTGGCGTCAGTGGTCAGAAAAGCCTTTTACTTGGTTCATCTCATAAGTAAAGGGATTGCATCCAGAAAAAAGGAGATTATTACCTCTCTGTACTCCTCCCTCATTAGACCTATAATTGAGTATAACTCCCTGCTTGGTATGTACCTCTCCAAACACCTGCACCAACTGGAAAGGCAGCAGAAATACCTCACAAATATAATTCATGGCCTCCAACACCTGTCCCATGGGAACAGGCTGAAATCACCATCACTCCACTCAGTATCATACAGATTGCTCAGAGGTGACCTGTGTCTCGCCTACAAGGCAATATTGGACCCTACCCAACTAGAGATGCCCCATATCCACAAGTCTAACTCCTCACGCACTACCTGCCCGATAGCCCTAAATCTAATATGCAACATCAACAAAACCTGCTGGAGAGACAGGTTTGTCTCCCAGAGGCTGCCCAGTCTCGAATACACTTCCCATACATGTCAAACAGACTACCTTGCTGACCCTCTTTAAGAGCAACCTTGATGAGTGGATGGGAAGCCACACATTTGTCCCAGGGGATCCACCTATGCCCCCTCATTGACAGGGGCAACAGGTGCTGATTGAGGTTTCTTTTTTTGGGGATAACCTCTTAGCTAGGCTTGTAAGGGCCCTAGGGTCATTAGCCTAGTAACTCCTATTATCCCATAAAAGCAGGACTTGTTCTGAGGCTATCACTGAAAAGACTGTGAATATCTTCCTTTCCATCAGAGCTTGCTGCTGTAAGATGCTTCTTGCAAACATTACTGCCATCGGAAGGCTGCCTTCCAGGACAAGTGGTAAAGAGGCTGCAAGCCTGAATGGGCCCATAGTAAGCTGTTTTAGGACAAACAGATGTTCCAAGATGGAAGGGTAGTCTTTCTTGGCAGTCAAAGTTGAATGTCACCCACCAAAGGTGGCAAGCTGATACAGCAGAAACATGATCCTTTACTGAGTATAGCAGCCCTGCTCAGAATGAGAGGCACCTCTGCTTGTAGTGGGTTCTTGTTTCTTTTTCCTGCAAAATATGGAAAACCTCTTCCATTCTGCCAGGAATAATTTCCTTATATTCGGTTTCCTGACCTACTTCAAAATAGTCAGTACACACATGCATAAGAGTTACCTGAAAGGAATAAGATCCATATTTTCTAGACTGGCACCCTGAGTCCCTTCACAGTTAGAAATACTATGGCTCCAGCCCTCTGGGTTACCATGTGTATCTTCTGTGGCAGAACACAATGGACTTACTTGCACAGTTAGGCCAACACTGACACCAGATGCTGAAGACCGCCTGTTCTAATTTTTAGGTTTTCCAAGATATGTATCTATGTTTGGGCCTGCATGAAGCACGTATCTGTATATGGGTATATGTGGACCCCTTTCATTCTGAATAAGGTAACTATTGTCACCAAGCAATTCATAAATACCATGGGCACAGCAGGGAGCCCAAATAGCAAAGGAGTAAATTGGTAATGGACCAAAATGGTGTTATGAAGATCATTCTGCTTTGCTCTGTACAGACGTTCTCTGCCACTCATGGAATCAGTAGTGTGGAGGAAAGGCCATAGAGGAATCAATGTTGTCACTAAAATGGGAAGGCACCCATTCTCTGAACCTTACTGCAGGGGAGCCTTGTGCAGTATACTAGAAGCTGATCATTTGTCAGAGGCAAATACATCCATTGTTGTGATGCACTATCTAGTTTACAGCTGTTGGAAATTCATTTTGCACAAATTCTTTTTTTTGATTCCCTACAAGTCCCCTGCTCAAACTGTCTGTAGTGCCTCTATACTGTGAGGGTATATACACCACTCCAAGTCCCAGGTTGGATGGCACTTTTAGTCACAAATCAGCATCATCAACCTCCACAGGAGATGCAGCCTTGTCCCTCCATGTTTATGTACCACATCACCATTGTGTCATCTGTGGACACCTGGCTTCCATTGCTCTTTGAAGACTTTTAGGACTAAGAGAATGTTAGTATCTCCTTCATGGTAATGTGCAACCTCTTCTACAAGGGGGATTAAGGCCCCTGGGCTAAAAAGTTACAAATGATTGTTCTTAAGCTAAGTCAGAGGTACTCACAGTCATGGAATTGGCTCAGGCAGGCAGATCGGAATTCTGATAAGCCAGAGTACCTGGTTCACACACCACATGGCAATATATCCAAGAATTCTGAGTGCTTGCTTTAGGATACTCACAAGAACCACTTAAACTTTGTCATGTGCAGCTTGGCCGGATGGATCTTGTGTACTGCAGATGCATGAACCCTAAAGCCTTCAGAAGTCCTTGGCCATCATGCAGTTTATGTTGTTTTCTTCTAAAAAAGAAGGTCTCTAGAGAAAGAGATTTGTCCTCTGAGAGGTACACCCTGCATTCTTCTGCATTCATAGCAGCCCCAAAGAATACCTTTGTCATGTTAGGGGAATACTTGACTTGAGAAAGTTAATTAAAAATACCAGATGTTCAACAAAATCATGGTAATATTTTAGGTTTTCCAAGATACATTGGTGTACTTTAGCATGTGTACAAGTGCACCCCTTTCATTCTAAAGAAGGCTATTACTTGGGCCAGTCAGTTTATAGATAAATTGGGCACAGTAGAGAGCCCAAGGTGCAATGGAGTATTTTAGTAATTCCAGGATCCAATCCTGAATCACAGGAATTTTCTGTGGTCCCTGTGAATAGAAACTTGCAAGAAGGCATCCTTCAGGTCCAGTATGATCAGGTAGGCTTCTGCAGGATTAATGGGAATTGTGAGGAAAACAATATGCATATCTTTAATTTGTGTACCCTCAAAAAAGGCTGAGCTTGGATAGCTCCAGAATCAGTCTCCAAGTACAAAGCTTTTGGGAACCTACAAACAGACAGGAGTAAAAACTTAACCCTTCTTCCTGTTTTGGTACATCTTCTAATTGACCCTTGTTCTAGCAATTGCTAAACAAAGGGTGAGGCAAGTTGCAGTTTCTCTTCCAGTGTTGGAAGCATTCCCATAAAGGGCAGAGCTGGCTCGAATGTTGTCCTGCAGCCTTCTGCTAGGACTCTGAATATCTAAATTGACATAATCCTTGACCAGACCTCCCAGAACTGGTTCAACCTGCACTCCTCAGGTTGAGTCATCTGAGGGTGGGGTGGGGAAAGGGGTAGGGTATGGGAGCCATCTTAGTCATAACTGCCTACAGAGAAGTAGAAGAACCACTTCCCATTTGCCTCCTTGTTTGTCCTTCCTCTTTCCTCATCATACCTGCTTCTTCTCAGACTTCTTACCTCTTGCCTACTGACCCCTGGACTAGCACCTGAAGACAGGGACAGTCTTTGAAGGAGAATTCCTATTGTAATTTGGAAATGGGTGTGGGGTGGAAAACGTTGCTTCACTGTTTGCATAACCCTGCCTTTTCCGGACAGTTTTTTTTAACAATATGTCTTGAGGGTTTGCTAAACAAGGAATTCTTGTCTAAGAAAGCATTTAACTATTCCCCTTTGACATCCTCATCTAACACCTATACCATAAGCCAAGCATGGCATCTGATTGCTGATTTTACAGTCACCACCACCATCTCTATAGCATCATAATCCATTTGCTCATGTATTTCCACTCCCTGAGGCAGATGAACAAATTTAAAGATCCAAGACCTGAGAGACTTATCTGTGTTAGGATTTCAACATGATATTTAATTATACGCATTTGGCCTTCTCACCAAATATGTCTAGGCTCCTTGTTTGGTAATGTGTTAAATTCCAGGACCAGTTTACCACACTTTGATTCTTCTGAGAAAATTACAGTGGAGTCTACAATGAGTTCTTACAAAGGTAATAGTACATTTGTTGGACCCTGTATAACCTATCTGGTTTCTTGAGTTGAGAGAACTGAAATTTCATCTGTAGGAAAGCATCCTTAAAAGCTTTAAAAACTGACGGGATCACTGAGGGTTTCGGTTCTTTTGTTACCAAGAAGACTGAGATACTTATTTTTATTAGTTGACATGTCTTTCAACTCTTGTCTAAAATGTTTTCATATCTCAGTAAGGGTGTCCCCAAAAGATGTATCTTATGGGGATCAAGATAAAATGAAGTCCCATCCATTTGAGCCGTATCTGAGGAGGAATGCCATTTAAATTGTGTATGACAAATCCTTCTCCTCCTCCAAATCAGAGGATGAGTTGGTGTTTAGAAACTGAAAGGTATCTATTTTCTGTTAAATTGCTTAGTAGGAGTGGACTCTCAAGCACTGCTCATAACTACTTGCATGTTCATATCTGCTTGCCATTGCAGAACGTTCCTCCACTAAACAATTAAGGTCCTGAATAAACAGTGTATGGCAGACAAACTTTATGAGAATGAAATGCCATCCTGGATGCAGACTGTTAAAGGAAGGATGTTTTCTGAAGATCAAAAAGAAGCTTCTGAAACTCCTGATGTTGAGCTCCTTATGTCCCTTCCTGCCTATCATCCCTCAGATTCTAAAAGAGTTAAAGATAGAGGACTAGGCTCTTTTATTTTGAGAAAGCACCACAGACTGTGGTCAGAGGTCCACTATTCAAATATTTGGCATATGCAGCATATCTTTTTCCTGGTACTCACTTCAGGAAGACAAGTTAACAGTTACCTACGTGTCAACCTCCAAAGAGGCCAGACAATGGCTGGCAGTATAGGACATCACTGTCAGAGACTGGAAAACTGACTCACAGGTTGAGGGATCCTTATGGTAGTTATTTTCTCCTTGGTATTTCTCTTGAGAGTCCTCTTTAACCCTCAACTTCCTTATTTTGGTGATCTTTCTTATGGGCCTTCTTAGCGAAGAGGCCATCTACAGAAGACTGCTTAGATGCTGCAAACAGCATCCAATTTCTTTTGCATTGACCACGCTCTATACATGATGTCTCCTTTCTTTGGTTTTGTTATGATAAAGCCTGAACAAATCTTGCAAGTCTGCTGACAGATAAAAACCTCCAAAGCAAAAAAGGGACTTATAATAGTAATATTTACACAGAATTTGAAGCCAATACTCACAATGGTTTCTCCAACCTGCATAAGGCATACCCCTGGGAGCCACAATGGTTTTCATGCAGATTTCACTAGCAACAAAATCATCATAGAAGCAGAACCAAAAAATATAAAATATGAACAATTTCCCCAGTTGGGCACTCTTCTGTCAAACATTCTCAACAGCGCTGGGGTCACAGGCCAGAAATGAGAAAATGAGAGACTGGTTACTTTCATGCTGAGAAGTACAAAAATTCTGCAGCAAAGAAAAAAAAAAAGAGAGAGAGAGACACGCAGAGAACCAAACAAGGCATAGCCGGTATCCCTTTTATATGGGAGGTGTCAGCCTGGATATTTGCATAATCAGAGCTCTAGGAGTTGTGCTGATTGGACATTTAATAGAAGACACATAAGAAACCTAATCTCTCAGAAATAACTTCAGCCCATTAGTAAACTCCCTCATTCATCACAATAACTCCATTGGGAACAACTCCCTTCTAGAGATTTTTTTCATCACAAATATTTCCTGGAAAATGCATAATATCACTTTTACCCAACTGCCTTAGTGATAACTCACATTTTCTGGCACCCTCTCTATCTGAACTCCACACATCCGTCTCATCATAATATCGACCTATTCTGTCTCCGAAGCCAAAGAGGATGAGGATACTCTCTGTCATTTGCAGCATAGATCAGTCAGCTGTGTTATCAATCCATTAACTTTATTTACTTTCTTATGACATCCAAAACAAACACTTCCCTTTAACTAAATGAGTATGTGGACACCCATGTCCACGGCTCTCTCATTCAATTAGAAATTATATTAAAGAATGAGACATAGCTTGATGGCTCTGGAAAAACATCAATAAACCTAATAATAATCATACACATTTTTGTACACTACATAAGAGTTGCAAACTTAAAATTTAAAGAACCTAAAGCTTTCTACCTGCAATCCAAACTTGCTGCTACAAATGCTTACCCCAAATCATTTTGGAAGGTAATAAAGAACATAGATAACCAAACCATACATCAACCCAGAGTAAACCATAACATGGATATATCTAAGCTAAATGAATTCAGAACTCTTAACACTCCTGCTTTACCATAAATTAGCCTTATGTCCATACATCAGATTAAGCTAACCCTTAACCACTCCTCTCTATCTGATTTAATTCCTCCTCCCTCCATTGGGTACTTCCCACCTTCCCCTTCATTTTACTTCAGAGAAATTACAGCTAAAGAAGTTCAGAAAAGCCTTGAGAAAATTGGATTCCAAAGCCAATCCAACCAGCTAAAGCATTCAACAGTATTTCTAAGGCTGGCTGCATGTCCCCTCTCTAAACCTATGGCCTTTACCTTTAATCTGTTTTTAATTATCAACAAACATTCCTGCTCAACAAACAGAGCAGAGGTGGACAGAGAACTCAGAAAAATGAGGCTAATAAAAGAAGGTAAGTTCCTGAAAGCATACATGAAATCAACTGGATGGGTGGACACATGGAAACTAGGAAAGGGGATGGGCAGCAAGAAGAATACTCACAAGCATAATAGCCACATCAAGTCTGATAAGGGCTACATAACCATTGCGCACTCACATCTGGAAAGACACCATGACAAATCTATTGTGATACAGATGGTAGGTAGCAGTGATAACAGGCTAGATACACATTACAGATTCCCACCCAGCACAACTACTAGACAGGAGGGAAGAAAGAGACTGGGTAGTGATGGTCACCGATAGAGAATTTGCCAAGGAAAAGGAGGGACAAGAAAGGGACCAAAACAAATTAAAAGCAGAGACAAGTAAAAAGAAATCTGAAGTAAATAATGGAAAAGGAGAGGGAATGAGAAACAGAATAAGAAAATATATTGTTAGAACTAATGGACATGCAATGAGACAGAAGGATAGGGGAACTAATCAAGGGTAGAAAGAAAGAAAAAGTACAGTTGTGTACACGTACCATAAATGTAGATGTTCGAGTGTATTCACTGTTGCAGTCATTACATTTGGGTAATCTGCTGGCAGGTTGCCCTCAGTCGGCCTGAATAACAAAGTCTTGGGTCCTATGTTGGTTGCTGTCTCCTCTTCCATGACGTCAGGTCGTCAGGGGGTATAAAACATGCAGCCGATGTCATTTTATTCAGTTTTTCTTGCCCCAGATGTCAGGTGCCCCCCAAATGGGGAGCAAAAATATATATCAAAATATAAATAAACAGCAATATATATAAATACACTTTAGCAACATAAACTTTACCTTCATCTAAAAGCAAATACACCACAAAGGCTTTAGAATATAGTGAAGGAAAGAGAAGTTATAGAAAAGGGGGATGGCGGGTGGGTTACCCGGACTGCAACAGTGAATACACTCGAACATCTACATTTATGGTAAGTGTACACAACTGTACTATGTTCTTCGTGTTTCACTGTTGCAGTCATTACATTTGGGTAGAATCACAAAGCTATGGATGGGAGGATGGAACTAACTAGCATTAGGGGCGACTATAAGGCCCTGCAGGACTGCAGTGGTAAAGCCTGCACTGGATTTGGAGAAGAGAGGCAAATGATAATGCTTTGTGAAGGTATGCACAGAGCTCCAAAGATACCCTGTCTTGATGAAAAATAATATAAGGTTCCACAGCCATAAGAGCTTGTAACTTTGAAACTCTCCTGGCAGAGGTTAAGGCTAACAGGATAGCTGTCTTCCAAGATAAAAACTTGATGTCAGAAGAAGCAGCAGGCTCAAAAGGAGGCAAGGTTAGTTTTTCCAAAACATAGCTGAGATCCCAAGCAGGAATGGGAGGAGATCTAGGAGGTCTTAAGTTCTTAGCTCCTCTGAGAAACTGTCTCATGAGCTGGTGGGAAAAGATGGGAGGGTCTGTATTATAATGAGCAGAAATAGCAGAGGCATGTATCTTAATGGAAGAGAAAGAGAGACACTTATGTAAGAGATCTGTCAAGTAAAGTAAAATTAAAGTAATGTTAGGAAGAAGAGGATCAGAATCCTGAGCCTGCATCCAGGAACAAAATCTTTTCCATTTTCCTGCATAAGATTTTCTAGTGCTAGGACGTCTGGCTTCTAAAATGACATCCATAACCTGCTTGGGCAGTAAAGAAGAAATCAAAGGCCCCGGATTAACCAGGCCGCCAGGCTGAGAGTTCTGACATGAGAGTGAAGAACCTGACCCTGATGTTGGACAGAAGGTTCGGAGACTGAGGTAAAACCCAAGGGGGCTCCAGGCATAGGTTTTTTAGAGTTGGATACCAAAACTGCCGAGGCCAATTTGGAGCCAGCAAGATTATCATCTTGGGCTGGTCCTGTTTTATCTTCAATAAAACCCGTGGAAGAAGAGGAAGAGGCGGAAAGGCATATCCCGAGAGGTTCCTTCAACTGAATGACAGGGCGTCCACTTTCCAAGCTTCTCTGTGGAAAGTCCTGGTGCAAAAATTCTGTAGTTGATGATTGAGATGGGAAGCAAAGAGGTCTATGTGAGGACATCCCCAGACTGCTGTTATCATCCTGAATATTTTGGTGTCCAGCATCCACTCGTGTGGATCCAAAAGGTTTCTGCTCAGACTGTCTGCCAGGAAGTTTTGTTTCCCGGGTAGAAACTGAGCTTGAAGATCCAGATTGCAAGTTAGAGTTGTGTTCCATAGATCCATGGCTAGTCTGCAAAGGGGGTAGGAATGAGATCCCCCCTTGCTTGTTTATGTACCACATAACTGTGGTGTTGTCTGTCCGTATTAACAGTTGTCCTGGTTGTAAAAGATTCCTGAAGGCCAATAGAGCTTTCTGAACGGCTAACATTTCCTTTAAATTGATATGCAGGTGCTTCTGATCCTTTGTCCAAAGGCCCTGCAAACACTTGCCCTGAAAATGGGCTCCCCAAGCATAATCCGAGGCGTCCGTGGTTAGAATCTGAGTGGCAGGAGGCAGACGGAAGGGTTTCCCTTTGTTTAGAGCACATGCCCTGGACCACCAAAGAAATTCCTTTTGAAGGCAAGGAAGGACGGAGATCAGTATGTCTAAACTGTGGCAATGCTGAGACCATACACTTTTAAGTACCATTGTATTTTCCTCATGTGCAGTCTTGCATATATGGTATGAGAAGGATGCAGGAGGCCATGTAACCCAAAGCCTGCAGGAATTTCCTTGCAGATAGTTGAGTTAGAGTTGCCGATGTTCTGAAAGTTGAAGCCAACTGTAATTGTTTTTCGGATGTCAGAAATGCCATCTGGGTTGTGGTGTTTAGAAGTGCACCCAGAAAAGTTATCTGTTGTGATGGTGTCAAATTTGACCTTTTTATGTTTACAGAGAATCCCAGGAACTTGAGGAGGTTCTGTACAAATTCTAGATGCTGCAGTAAGACATCCTTGCTGTCTGCCTGAATTAGACAATCGTCCAGATAAGGGTAAATTTGAATTCCCTTGAGTCTGCAGTAAGCTACTACTGGAGCCAGGCATTTGGTGAAGACCCTGAGCGCAGTAGACAATTCAAAGGGCAGCGCAGAGAATTGAAAGTGCCTCGATCTGGCCTTGAACCTGAGGTATTTTCTGTGATCCTGCCTGATGGGAATGTGTAAATATGCCTCCTTTAAATCCAAAGTTACCATCCATGCATCTTTGGACAGCATTGGAAGTAGCTGCTGTAGAGTAAGCATCTTGAATTTTGGAATCTCTAGAAAGGTGTTCAAGACCGACAGATCCAGAATGGGTCTCTATGAGTTTTGCTTCCTTGGGACTAGAAAGAGCCTTGAGTAAAAACCTTTTCCCATCTCTAAAAGAGGAAACAGCTCTATGGCATTCATAGCCAAAAGAGCTTCCACCTGGTTTAAGGCCTCTGTCCATTGATGTTTTGGAAGGTCTGGCCATCCATTTGGCCTTGGCAAGGTATGAAAATGGAATTTTTAACCTCTTAAAACCACATCCAAAACCCACTTGTCTTGGGTTATTTGAGTCCAATTTTGATAAAAAAGAGAGTTTTCCTCCGAGAGGGGCTTCCAGACAAGAAGTTCCTGTAGCCCAACAGAGGGAGTCATTGAGTTTGTTTCCTTTGAGATTGTTACCGGTCCTCTCCTCCCCTAGGGGTGGAAGCAGTCCACTGTCTTGGTCTATAAGCAGCTTGTATTTGAGGCCTCCCTCTGGAGCGTCTATATCTACCCCTCTGAGGCCTGTCTGAAGTGGGAAAGGACCAATTTTTTGAAGGCCAATTCCTGCTAAATCTAGGTGGCTGTACTTGTAAGAAATCTTTAACTGTTTGCATGGATTTCACCTTATCCTCCATCTTTTTAATCACCTCTTCAGCTTTTGATCCAAACAAAACATTATGCTGAACAGGAGCATCCAATAATTTAGCCTTTACTTGTTCAGGTAAATTTTGTTCCTTTAGCCATGCATGCCTTCTAATGACTGTTCCAGAGGCCGCAGCCCTACAAGAATCCTCCAAGGCATCAAATCCACAGTGTAAACCATGCTTCCCAACCTGTTCAGTGGCATGCAATAAGTCATGTAATTCCTTATCATCTACACAGGCAGAAATGGAAGTAAGCTTTTGTTTTAAGACAGACAAGAGAAATTGCTGGTATTTAAACATATGAAACTGACAGTTTAAAGCCCTAATGGACAAAGTAGCAGAAGTGTACACCTTTTTGCCCCATCTTTCTAAGGATTGAGAATCCTTTTCAGCAGGAATGGGATTTTTGGCAGAAGCGGCCTTAACCCTTAGGACCCTGAGAAATGGTTTCAGGGTCAGCAGAAGGGTTCTTGTATAAAAACTGATGGGAATCAGGAACCCTGTAATATCTATAAGGCTTAACAGGAGCAGGAGGAAAAGAGTCAGGGGTTAAGTTAGCCTCCGAAAAGGCATCATCCACAATATCCAAAACAGGAGGAATAGCCAGGGGTCTATGTTGGGGAAGAAGAAGAAAATCCCTCAGTCTTTTCTTGGATTCCGAATACTCCTGTCCTTCCCAGTGGAAATGTTCCCTCATTTCATGCAAAGTTTCCCCAAAAGAGAAATCCTCAGGGGGAGAAGCTGAAGGAATGGATTCTTCAGCATCAGAATCCTCATAAGGAGGAAAAGAATATTCCTTATCAGAAGAAGAAACTGAGGAAACAGAAGCCTGATCAGAGGAATCATAATAAACATCCTGCCTTGGCCTTTTGTCTGGAGGGGGATGAGAGCCCCTAATCATAGTAAGTAAATCCTCCGCCATCTTGAGTAACTGTTTCTGTGACTTGGGAGCCGGTTCAGAAGAGGCCTGTGTTGAAGTCTTTGATTTAGAAGGAGTCTTTGCCTTTGTCTTTGCCTTTACTAGTAGCTGTGTAGGCCTGAAAACCCCTTCGGAAGCCGGTACCTGCACAGCGGCTCCAGACCCATCCGAAGGAGCATTGTCCGAAGGTCCAGCAACAGAAATATTTAAAGGCCTGGTTGGCTCCTCATGAGAGTCCATTTCGGACGTCGGTTCTGAAATGGCAGACAGGGGCTGCAAAAGCACCTCACTGACGATGGCCGAACCTGAAGCTGGCTCCGCTTGTGCGCTATCATCAGATTTGGACCTCGGAGGCCTGTCTTTATCCTTGCGACGTTTGTAAACTCCGGTAGCCGGGACCGTATCCGATATTTTGTAGTTAAAGCGCCTACCGAAGTAATGAAAAGCAAAATCGTACCTTCGCTTAATTGTACGTTGATTGAATCTAGCACAAAACCGACAACTAGCTACGTCGTGGTCAGGGCCTAAGCAAGGAATACAGTAAGAATGAAAATTCTTATGAGGTATTTGCTTCCCACATGAAATGCAATTATTAACTTTTTCTGACATCGGAGTGGAGCAAGAAAAAAGTTTCCCCAAAGGGGTACTTAGCTTTGAGTGGAGAAGAAAGTCTTCGGACCTAAGAATATCAGAAAAATTAGTCAGGAGTCAGCCAACCGGCACTTGCGAACTGCTATCACCGCACGGCAAGAAAGACTGGAGAAGATGGCGTCAGCTGTCAGCTTTGACATCTCTGACGTCAGGGAGCATGGATGAACAGCCGACGCTGGACCCAGACTTTGGGATTCTGGCCGACCGAGGGCTGCCTGCCCTACAGTCATGACTGCAACAGTGAAACACGATGAACATCAGCGGTAGATAGCGTATACTTTAGCTCAAAGTAACTAAGGCACTAGTGACAAGATAAAGACATCAAGAGGTAGAAAGGGGGGCTAAAAGAGCAAAATGGGGAAAGGGAATACAACTAGAATATCATCAGAGGAGATACTAGAAGGGTTAGAACATATTATCAAAAGGCTATATACAGACAAAAAAAAGTTTTGGGGTGGATGGGACTGAGTAGGTAGGTAGCTGGAAGTACCCAGAATTGACCATGTGAAATGAAAAGGCCTATCAGAGATTGGCAGAAGCAATACAGAAAGATGTAACAAAGGGCATGAGGAAGCATGGCAAAGGAAGTCCCCAAGATGTGATGGTGACTGCGAAGTCCCCAAGAAGTGATGGTATGGGAATTGAAAACACAAACGTGATACATCTGACATTATATAAAAAAAATAATAGGTGAGTCAAGACCACTGATGTCATGGAAGGAGGCAATTATGTCAGTGATTCACAAGGAAAGGAAAGGATCCACTGTCCCTGTCCTCCTAAAGATGAATCTTAGTATTGAAGCAGGACTACTGCTTTATGCAAATTCAAGCAGACAATGGGGGATCATTTAATTAAGACCTTACTGATAGTGCAGGTTGCCCAAAACAGTGGAGAGCAGTTACCAGTGACTTTTCTGGAAGCTGAAAAAGCGTTTGACCTGGAAGAATGGAAATATATTTGAAACAGCAAAAAAGTTGAGGTTGCCAGAGAAATGGACAGATACAATACAAGCAGTGTACGAAGGGGTAAAGATAAGGGTAAGGTTATTGTGCACAACAAAGAGAGAGAAAGAGAGGGGCACAAGGCTGGGCTGCCCACTATGTCCACTCCTGTTTGCAGTATACATTGAAACCTTGGTGAAGGCAATGGGGAAGTCACTGTGTTCAAAAAACTTCCCTATATGCTAATATTTGAACATGTTAACAACTGTGGCATGTTAGCAAACTTGTAACTTAGCTTTAGGAGTGGTCACAGCATTCTCATTTCCATATACACAGTAACTTACCAAATTCATTAGCTAAAGTTACATAAGCAGGACTTTCAAAAGTGTCAATCACCAGATCCTTCTGTCAAAGATGAACTCATAATTGCAGTCCCAAGTTCTTCTTTAAAAAATATCAAGCTAACTGGAGGAGTCCCCTCCGGGTCTGTACTGGGTCCTAACTTGTTCAGAATCTACTTCTCTGATCTCTAAACTGATAACCATGACCACTGAGTGTAATTGTCAAAACCTCATCAGATATCTGTACCCTTTTGAAAGAGCTAACCCTAGTTAATACTTTGCATATGGACAATGGACTTAAAATGAATGCTAAAAAGTGTAGTATTGTTTTCTTTTGGAAAACAGCCATTACCCATAACATATAGTACAGGTAAAATTACCTTACAAAATGAAAATGCAGCAAGAAACCTGGGTACTTGGGTTGATAGTTCTCATTCCTTTGGTCAGCATATGGCAACTGTACACAGGAAATTCTTCCACTCAGCACAACTAACAGTTAAAGGTATTTTTCCATATCCAAAGATGCTACTGTGTCCTATATTCAAGCATTGAGTCCAAAATAGAGTACAATGCTACTTCTAATATGTACCTCACTTGGCATATCAACAAACTCAAAAAGGCCCAGAGGTTCTTAACTAAAAAGATCTCTGGTCTCAAAAACATCAGTTATCAGGAGAGGCAGTCCTTCCTCTTTACTCTGTGATGGACTTCTGAGTGGTAATATGTGACTTGCTTATCATGCCATTACAAATCTGAAGGTCCTTGATCTCCTACATCTCAGTACGTCAAACAGCTTTAACATTCATCAGCAGTTAAATGGAATGCAATGGAGAGAAAGATTCATCATCCTGCACCCTTTGAAGGTTAAGCAATGTGATTCAATATTTTCCTTCAAACTTAACCTAGACAACTGGATGGGTACTCTCAAATTTTCCCCAGGACTAAATGGCCTCTCCTCCTTTAAGAAAGGAGCTAAAGCCTGGGGGGTAGGTATTGATAAGGTATACACTGTCATTAGATTACAACTCACACAGCCTTGAAACTCTTATGAAGCCAATGAAATCTCATTTCTTGGTTTTACAACTCTCTCCCAACAGGACCTTTTGAGTGGGATAAGGGAATGTGGTTACTGATTTGGGTAGATTTACGGTTGGTGTTACCAAGTCTCAGTTATGTAGGTTTTTCTCTTCTCCTTTTTCATAAATGTTACTCCACACAGCCGGTCTTTCAACCTCCTTGATTTAAAAGTCCCTACTGCCACCTTTCAAGTAAAAACCTACTTACAGTCCTGCATGAAAAATTCTCTACATCCCAACCTCTCTGTGTAAAAACTCATAGTGACACAAATCTGAAAGTAGTAGTCTAGTACAAATACTCTGGCCTTTTTAGACCCCACTCTGTCATTTTGCATTCACATGTACACCCACCGTCAGTACATAACTAAAAGCAGTTTACTAAATCTCTAGCCACATTAATCCTGAGGCAGGAAGGGCTACTGTTCAAAATGTTCTAATTCTTAGACTAGAATATGAATTTGTACTGCAACCCTTCATTCCATAGACAGTACAAACCCTCACCCAAGACACAGTTAATGGTATCTGCTGATTCATTAACTTGTCCCCTCAGAGAGAACACCACTGTGCTGGTTAACTGCCACAGTTAGATTAACTCTCCTTTCCGCTCTGACCTTCAAAAGTCTTAACAAACACTTCTGATCTTTAAAAATTAAACTACGCATTTAATCTTCACCTTACTCTCTCCATAACCAAGGAGATAATACTCTAACTCTGTCTCATCCCCCATACTGCCAAATAAGTTGTAGGAAAATAACCCCATTCACTAGAACCTCCTTCCTCCAAGTCTTTGTGAAATCAAGATTATAAAGAATTTATGAAAAATCACTGCAACAGTCACAGTGTCATACAAATGCTCCTTCTTTACTGATAATGGACAAACTACCATTCTCCATGAGATAACACATACCAAGACACTCCTCCTAGAACCTCCTGCGTAACTCTGATGATGCAAATCCAATATCTGTAAATATGTACTTAGTCTTTTTTTTATTGTCCCCCCACATTCACTCTCTGTATGTTCCACTCTAGGCAGGCTTGAGAAAGTCAATTGCATGTATGCAATAATACTGCAAGTATTACTTTTGTAACTATATGCATGTATGGTACCAATGTAACCACATCTTTACTTATGTGGTTACATTATCTATTATATAGACCATCTATTTTTGTTACCTACATACTTCCACTGATACTATGGGGTAGTGCCAAAAAGGGCCAAAGGACCAATGCACCCACCCAATGAATAAAGACAATTAAAACAAATGTTCTAGTGCTTTCATTTAAGTTGAAGGCATTTTAAATAAGGTGCAGTACGTAATTCTTCATTTGGGCATGTTTCCAGCGATCCATTACAGTCAAGTAACCTGAAAAATTAAACCAGTTAAGAATGACATAATATGTAAATAGCATAAGAGTAATTTGAATTTGGGTTGTCTGATTCACAAGAATCTCAGTGGGCACATTTTTTCCACCTATCATTCACAGGTCTTTTCTTCAATTAATTCTGAGAACATTGCTATGCTAACATGTTAAACTAGAGGAGCACTTTAGTGTGAAGGTGCATGCAAACTGATGCATACCAAGGACATAAACACTGATTTATAAGACATCTGGCATCTTCTTAAAACATCTAAATCATATAAATGCCACAAACAAGTATTAGTCAGCATACCTGTAGCGCTGTAATGCCATTTGCTATTCACCTTCTGTGAACTTAGCTTGATGCATGCAGAATTTCTTGGACAAATGTACAATTTACATTTTCATTTTACAGATCAGTGTGCATCACTTAAAATGTCTTAATTCCTTCAGTATCACACAAAATAGGAGTACCAAAGCCAACTATACCTATGAGTCATTATTACATTAAATTCATGAGTTCAATATAGCCAACAAATAAGGTTTTAATACAGGCACAATAAAAATTGTGAGTGAAAAGTGATGAAGCAAACTGCAAAGAAATAAACTGAATCTGTAGGAAGTGCACATGGAGAATAATGTTCAGGAAGAAGAGCAACATTTCAAGGAAGGCAGGACATGAGCAAGCTATGCAGTGTTAAACTCAATAACAACAAAAATAAATCACACATGTAGAACACATGAAAAAGAAAACATCTACAATGGAATATTTTCTCTTTTATAACTGCCTACCCATGCCACTGTGTAACGTGTGAAGTTAATAAAGGTAATAAAAATATGACGCAGTGTTATTTCTCTATTTGTAGATACAGTCATATGAAATATAGTCACAGAGGAATACATGATCATGCCTCAAATTAAACAAAACACCCAGAACTAAACGTTTGATTTGACATGATCATAAACAAAAAAGAAGTTATGTACTTACCCTAACGTTCCATCTGTGTTGTCTATTTTCATTCTTCCTCAACTGATGGGTTCAGATGCGATCCCTGGATCCGACTCAGCCGTTACTAAATCTTGTGGTAATCAAAAAGCTCTCAAGCTTCTCCCTTACCCATAATATACCCACCCTAAGCTACCACAGATCTTGTTTGCTGAATTTTTTACCAGAAAAGGAATGTTTAACATGCATAAATATAGCAGATGTAAAATTGCATGTGCTCAATAAAGGAAAAAAAAATAAATCTGGAGCTCAATTTAAAGGACAATGTCCTCCCTCTGAAAGCTCATTAGTCCAGAAGTTTGTGAAAAGAACAGATGGGGGCTGGTGGGGTGGTAAGGTGAGGAAGAATGAAAACGGACACTACAGATGTAACATTACGGTAAGTACATAGCTTCTTTACCCGATTGTCAATTTTCATTCTACCCTCAACTGATGGCACACAGTCCCCACCTACCTATAATCCCGGGTGGACTCTAAGGAAGGATATTCTTGGGCACAGTTGAGCCAAATGATGCTCTGCGCCTCTGGAGACCAGATACAATTTGTAATAAGTAATAAAGTGGCTGCTGTGGATCTACTTTACATGGTCGACTTTTCACAAAGTCGACTTTCATATGGCCAAGACCATATGATCAAGTTTTGGAAAGCCAACCATGTAAAATAAACACAAAAAATACAATGAACACTTACCTTAAAACTGTTAGCAGGGGGGCAAGCCCCCCTGCACCACCCGTGGGGGGCCCCACCCCCCACCCCCATAACTTAAATATACCAACTCAAAGATTACACTACAGTGCGGAAGAGAGAAATTTTTCCATTCCTCACTGTATGGAGAAAGCGGTTCCCCATGGTCGGCTTTTTAAAAGTCGATCATATGGTCTCAGCCATATGAAAGTCGACTTTGTGAAAAGTCGACCATGTGAAAAGGACCCGCTGCTGCACATAGGTTCATAGGTGTGTACTAGGCTAATGACCCTGGAGCCTTTACAAGCCTAGCCCATAGAAGTGCCCTGGCATCATGCCACCCGACGTTTGCTTCCAGTGACTCTATCAAGTAAAGCCACTGGAGTGATTCCTGGGGTGAACTTTCTATTACCATCCACTCATCAAGATTTCTCTCGAAGAGGGACAGCGAGGTGCGCTGCTTAACATGTATGGTAAGTCTATTCCAGAGCATGGGCAGTCTCTGGGTGAGGAACCTGTCCCTCCAGCATGTTCTGTTAATCGTGGTAATGAGGTTGAGGTCTCTGGGGTGTGTGATGCGGAGGGATTGGGATTTTTTTAAATGTAGAATTTCTAACAGAGCTGGATCAGACATGGCTTTGTAAGTCAGGCAAACATCACTTCTAAGTAGGTGATATGAGACAGAAAATAACTGGAGTCTTTCGAGTCTGTGTAGGACATGTGTTTAATGCCTCGGATCTTCTTTGTGAGGTACTTCTGTGGCCTCTCCAACTGTTGCAGGTGTCTAGTGAGGTACATGCCAAATGGGGCATTATACTCAATGATAGGTCTAATGAGGGAAGAGTAGAGAGAGACAATGACCTCCTTCTTCCTGGTTGCAAAATCCTTGGTAATGAGATGTGCCACACAGAAGGACTTTCTGACCACAGTGGCAATGTGGTGGTCAAAGGAGAAGTTGCTGTTAACCTGCGTCCCCAGATCTCTTATAATGCCTTCAGTGTTCAGTGGGCTCCCATCGATGTGGTAATTAGAGGGAACTGAGTTTTTACCAAAGGAGATGATGACATTTTTTGGCATTAAGCTTAAGGCCATGGCTTCGACACCAGTCATTGGTCTCAGTCAGGCCTTTCTGTAGAATGATTGCATCACTTGGGGAGTTAATAATTGCTCCCAGCTTGCAATCTGCAAACTTGGTCAGCCAGAGTCCCTTTGTGTTGGCCTGGACTTCTGAGAAGTAGATGCCAAACAGGGGAGGACCCAGGACCAATCCCTATGGGACTACACTCGTGACTGGTTGGCAGTCTGATTTGGAGTCTACTACTTTCACACAGTGTGTTCCATCTGTGAGCCAATTTGCAACCCACCTAGTGATATAGGGATTGATGCCTAGTTTGATGAGTTTATCAATAAATCCTGAGTGAGGAATGATATCAAAGGCCTTGGCCAAATCTAGGTAGGCTTTATGCACTGCCTTACCTTCATCCACAGCCCTGGTGACTGACTCAAAGAAGTCAACCAGGTTGAGCAGACATGATCTCCCTTTCACAAAGCCAAATTGCGTGGGGTCTAGAGTTTGGAGATTTCCTATATCTTTTTTAATCAGGTCCATTATGATGCGCTCCATAGTTTTACATATCAGACTCGTCAGGCTAATGGGGCGATAATTCCCAGGGTCTGTAGTTGCTCCCCCTTTATGGAAAGGGATGACTGTAGCAGTGCGTCATTTGGTAGGGACAAAGCCTGAGGTGAGGCTGTGACTGAACAGGGCACACAGATGTGGTGCCAGTTCGAATTGTAGTTCATGTAGAACACAGCCAGGGATATTATCGGGTCCCATGGAAGCTGTATTTTTGGCCTTGGACAATGCAGCTTTAACCTGTGCTGCAGTAATGCTGGGTGCCTGGCATTCTTCCAGTATTGTGATTGGTCCTTTGGGGGGGAGAGGGGTAAAGTTGGCACTGAATCTGTCGGCCAGTATGTTGGCAATTATCTGTTGGCTCAGTATAGGAGGTACCATTGTGCAAATCTGGGTATTGCTGTGGAGGTTCTTGATATAACTATAGAAGGCTTTGAGATTGTTTTTAGTGTCTGCTGCAATTCTGCCTTCATAGCTGGCTTTAGAGGATTTGATGAGGGATCTCAACTTTTGTTGAGGGTAATAAGGGAGTTTTTCCAGTCTTGGGACTTCACTTTTTTCTTCAACAGTTTCTTCCTTCCATTGTAGAGTTTATTACTGGCAAGATACCACCAGATTGGCTTATTTTTTTTGGAGGAGAGTGTCTTGGTTCTGTTGGGTACGGCTAGTTCCATGCATTTATGTACATGTTCGTACAGTGCATTGGTGTATGATTCGGCAGTCATGCAGCTATTTTCCATTTGCATGGGTGCCGTGAAGCTAGCCACTTCTGTTTTTAGAAGCCCAAAGTCAGCTTTGGAGAAGTTTTTCAAGGTGGTTACCTTTGTGGTGGGTTTGGGTGAGATGTAGATTTCCATGGTGATTAGTTTATGGTCGGATCTGACCAGGGAGAGATTGACTACTGGTGTAGAGCAATAGTAGCCCATGTTAGTAAAAACAAGGTCAAAGATGTTGCTTCCTTTAGTGGGGGTCAGAATGAGCTGGTCCAGGGCATTGGAACTGATGAATTCCAGGAAGCATTGGGTCAGTGCATTGGTGCTTGAGTAGTTTTCCCAGTTGATGGAGGTGTAGTTGAAATCTCCTAGTATGAGTGTGTTGAGTTGGACCTTGATAGATTCCAGGGTGCTTAGGAACGTGTAGTGAGTCTAGGGACATGGTTGATGACCTACAGCAGGCTATGACCTGGATCACCATCTTATCCAATGTTAGCTGCACCTGAAGTATCTCAGATGCATTACACTGGGCTACTAGTCTGCAGGTGTGCATATCCTTTATGAATATGGAGACACCACCACCTTTGGAGCTATGGTCCATGTTTTGGGCCTGAAAGGGGTGGAATGAGTTACAGCCTGGTAGCGCAGGGGTGCTTTCTGCCGCTTTAAACCAGGTCTCTGTTACAGCACAAATGTTGATGTTCTCCATTTTGAGGAGTGCTTCGAGCGAGTGCATTTTGCGATTTAGACTTCTAGTGTTGAGCAGCATAACCCTTCTATTGAACTATTGAAAGCCTCCACGAAGGTGGGTGTGTGGCTTCTGTTTTTACGTAAGAGATGTGATGGTGTATGTTCTGGAGGGCTGTGTATTCCATGTGGTGTGGTGCAGGTGTTGATTTTCTCCTCTTGACCAGCTAGTCTGGTCTTGGCTGGCAAGTGTGTAGCTTCCAATTTGGTGATACAAGTGCATCTCTCACAAGTCTGAGTGTTGGGAGGTAAGAGGAGAGGGTTGTCTGTGTACATGAGGCAGTTGCTACACTGCCTCAGAATGCCCAAATGCAACAGGTTAATAGGAGAAAGCACAGGGAACTTTTAATCATGCCAGGAGGGGTGGTCACAGCTACTAAGTACTGAGCTATTTCTGTGAACAACAACTAGTGCTGATGGGAGTTGGGTGTGCTACAATAACTGCTACAAAAACCTATTGAAGTGCAAAGCGATTAAGCTATCTGAAGTGCAAGAGAGAAAGAACTTGCAATATTCAAGGGAAAAACTGAAAAGCAGACTTTCTGGCACCAGTAATAGTTTACCTCAGCTTGGTGCCGCCACCTGTGCAAACGCGGGCTTTTAAACCAGAAAGTTGAAAGGGATGGAAAAACTGCTCAAACAGCCAATAAACTACAATTTCTGGGCCAGAAATCACTCCACCTGTGGTAGATAGGCTACCTAGTGCTTACCACTCTCACTGATAAGCTAGAAGGCTTCCTTCCAACACAAAAAGGCTTGGGGGGCTCAGAAGCTTACAAACAGTCCTGGATACAGCAAATCTGTATCTGGACTAGACTAGTTACAGGAAAGGCGGGAAACAAAGTTAGAACTTTTTTTTTTAATTTATTTACAGAAAAGTGGCTAAAACAGCAGTAAAACAATTCAAATGCAGTGCAAACTAGCAGACTTGAGTGTGTAGCAGTATTAAAGCAAATACAGTTTAAATAAATGCGATTAAATTAAAAAAAAAACTAAAAGCAAATGCAGAAAGCAGTAAATTAGGAACATCAGAAAACAATGCCAGCAGATATATAAACAATACCGTCAAGCAAAAATTAAGACAGTGCCGATCTTTGAACAGTTAAAAAGTGCCAAAAAATATACTTATCAGCTCTACACTTCCAGATTGTTTGAGAAGTACACTCAGCCAGAACACAAGGAGATTTTAGCAATGGAAGTACAACACAGAAAATACACCTCAGGCAATGACAAACAGTCAAGATGGGCTGGCTCAACAACCCCCACCTGAAATTAGCTTCTGAGCTACCCTGAGAAAAAAAGTGCAGAAACAATATAGCAAATGTATAAATAGTAAAGCAAATATATAAATACAGCACAGTGCAAACTGAGTTGCAAAAAATGTACTTATCAGTTTGGAATATAAGATTGGAAAAGGTTCCAACTCTGTTCACAGTCAGGAAAATTTAGCTCTCTGCTATATCAGCTCTGTAAAAATTCACAGAAATGCAGTGCTCTGAATACTTGGTGGACTTAGGGAGAGCAGGGTTTGATATGGGTTTGTCCACAAAAACCCTAAATGTAAAATAACTCGCCTGAAGCACAAGTGCTAAAACCAAAACGAAGACATGCAGAGTAACAGACAAATTTAATCAGGCTACTAACAAGCAGTGATGAGTGCAGAATAAGAGCACTTGAACACTTAACAGCACACAGAACAGTAAACTAAGGTAATACAGAAGGTAGAAGACAGTTACAGTAAGAGCAGCTGAATAAGGTAAATTATTTTTTTTTTTAGCAAAGAAGGATGGAATACAGCATGATTAAGAGACTACAGGGGTTGTCCTTCCCAAATGCTCTCTCTGTACACAGTGGACATAGCTGAAGAGATGGGACTGGTAGGAGTGCCTGAAATCAAAATATGATCTCAATGTACTCAGCTGAGTGAGCAAATGAGATGGACCCAGGAGGAGTGTTCAAACACAAATTTAACTAACTGCAGAGAGACCACAATATTCAGTGAAACAAACAGAAAAATAAAATGCAGTATTATCAGTAACACTGCATGTTTATACTTAACTCAGCTTGTAATACAGTTGATTGTAGGTAGATAGCAGCCACCCAAACAGCTCAGATATCTGAGCAGAAATAAATTCACAGATATGTGACTAACACTTATAAGCACAGAGAAACCCTCTAGGCTAAGAGTTAAAACACCAAATTTCAAAGAAGTGAAAACAACAAAACCCCCTAATGAAACCATTTTGCTACACTTGTAGCAGACAGAGAGACCACAATATTCAGTGAAACAAATAAACAGAAAAATAAAATACAGTACTATCTGTAACACTGCAAGTATATACTTAACTCAGCTTGTAATACAGTTGAATGCAGATAGATAGCAGCCAGCCAAACAGCTCAGATATTTGAGCAGAAATAAATTCACAGATATGTGACTAACACTTATGTTACATTAACATATGTCATCCAAAGATGCTCAGGATAGAAAAACTGAAGTTGTTGCCATGGACCTAGTTGAATGAGCTCATACTGGTTGTGCGAAGGCAATACCCAATTTCCTAATGAAATACAATCAGCTAGCCATCTGGCTAAAGTTACTTTAGCAAATGATTTACCCAATTTCAATTCTGCAAAGGAGACAATTAGTACATTTTTCTGATATCTTTTGTTCTATGCAGGTAAAAACGCAACTGTATGAGAACATCCAGTAAATGTAACATGTATTTGTGCCCTTGTTAGCAAAATTAGGAAAGAATACTGGCAAATTAATGGATTGGCTGATATTAGATTCTGACACTACCTTGGGAAGGAAGGAGGCATTTGTTCGTACAGCCACACTATCCTTGTAAAAGCTCAAGTATGGAGGTTTTGAAGACAAGGCTTGAAATTCATCTAGCAGAGGTAACAGCTGCTAGAAAAACAGTTTTCCAAGTAAGATACTTAAGGTCACATTTAGTTGCTGGTTCAAAGGTAGACTGTATTAGTGCCTGCAGTACCAGACTGAGATCCCATTGGGGAGCTGGATCCTTAAACGGAGGTCTCAAAAGGAGAGTGCCTTGCAAGAAAGCGCTGCACAATTTATGAGAGGCTACTGAAGAATCTTCAAATCTAATGTGAAAATTTGATATTGCTGCTAACTTGACTTTAATGGTTGAGAAACTAGCCCCTTCTTTAAAAAGTAAAGCTAAAAACTTGAGTACGTTATGCATCAGAGCTGAAAATGGCACAACACGATTTTGCTGTGCCCAGTAAACAAATCTTTTCCATTTACTTGTAAAGAGTTTTCATGTTGAAGGTTTTGGGGAAGATAAAAATATAGGCCGGACAGGGGAAGAGACCATTGGTTTGTCTGGCTATTAATGGAATTGAAGATACCAGTATGTCAGCCTGAGTTTTGAGATGTCGGGATGGATCATGCCCATTGGGTGAAACAGGAGGTCTGGAGTCAGATCCAGAATCTAGGGATGGTGAAGTAAGTGAGGCAAAAGGAAGGGAAGCCAAATCTGCTGAAACCAGTAAGGTACAATGAGGATGACTTTGCTCTTTAAACTGATTGCTTTCTGCAGAAATTTTGGAATTAGTGGGATTGGAGGGTAGGCATAAAGTAGGCCGGAGGGGCCAACTGTGAAGTAGAGCACCCCTTGGTGATTCCCCCTGTGGGAGGATTATGGTAAAATAGTTGCTGCATTTGTTGTTTAGGGGAGAAGCAAAAAGACTGCAGCAAGGCTGGCCCCATCGACGAAAAATCATTTCTGTCACATTCTTGTTGAGAGACCACTCCTGAGGTAGAAGAATACACCTGCTCAGTTTGTCTGCTACCACACTTGACTTCCACAGAATATGCATTGCCATGAGAAAGCGGTTGGATAAGATCACCCATTGCCATAATCGAGTGCTTCTTGACACAAGCAGTATGATCTGGTCCCTCCTTGTTTGTTGATGTACCAAACTACTGACATATTGTCTATTTGAACTGCAATCATTCCCAAAGGGAGAGAATCCTGGAAGGCCTGCAATGCTAAAAGCACTGCTCTCATCTCTAGGACACTGACATGCAAGTTGGCCTCTTCAGGAGACCAAGTCCCTTGGAATGTTTTCCCCAGAAAATGCCCCCACCCCAACTGAGAAGCATCCATGGTCACTATGCCTTGGGCTGAGGGGGAGTGAGTGGACGGCCTTGTAGAACCTGATCTGATTAGATCCACCACCTGAGATCTCTTTTGTGTGTTAGACTTATTTGTATCGGAGTTGACGTGGGTTGGTAAAGTACTGACCACTGTGTTGCTAGCATCCATTGGAGAATGCACATATAATCTGGCTAAAGTTACTAAGGTTACTGAAGCTGACATTGATCCTAGTGAGCTTGACGAACCAAGCAGACTGAAATCTTGGTACAGCAGATTTTTCTGACCTGTGATCTGATAGCTTCACTGCCTCCCTCAAGAGTGCAAATTATCATTGACTTTGTGTTGAAAACTGCTTCTATGAATTACAAATTTTGTGTTGGTTCAAGTTGAGACTTGTCACAGTTTATGGTTATCCCCAGATGAGAAAAAGTCGGGAGAATCTGATTTCTTGGCCCTATCAACTGTTTCCTGGTCGAGACAGTAATGAGCTAGTCATCTAGATATGGAAACACCCAGAATCCCTACAATCTCAAGTGAGCTACCACTACTGTACTAAATTTGGTGAACACCCTGGGGACTGGGGTTAGACCAAAGGGCAGAACCCTGAAGTGGTAGTGACTGTCTCTCAGCCACAAGTGCAACTACCTTCTGGATCATCTGTTCATCTTTATGTGATAGTACACATCCTGAAGGGCTATCAAGCACATCCAGTCATCCTTCCCCAGAAAAGGGAGAATGAACTGAACCATGACCATCTGAAACTTGGTATGTTGAACTGACTTGTTCAAGTTGCTGGGATCCAGAATTGGTCTCCGGTCCCCTGTTTTCTTTGGCATAAAAAGAACCTTGAATAGTTCTGGATTCTATCTGGTATGGTAGAACCTCTTGGATGGCTCTCTCTTCTAGCAGCTTTTGTATTTGAATTGCTGCTGCTTTCCTCAGACTGGGTGGAACATCAGGGATTTTTCTTGAAAATGGAGGTGGAAGGGAAAAGGGTATTATATAGCCTCTGGATATAATCCTCTGCACCCAAGTATCTTTTATGTCTAGCCAAGCTCTGTGGTGGAGGGATAATCGACCACATATTGCCTCCAAAGGTGGGCAATTGGGCCTCCTTACAGGAGCGCTGGTAGGGTCAGTCCAAAAAGGAATCTCTGAACCCCTGGTTTTGTGGGCCTCCTCTGCCACAGGGGCAGCTTCCTGTGTGTGTGTCCTGGAAAGGACCCTGGGATTTCCTGAACCACATCTTTCGACCACCTCGCTGATTTCTTGAAAATGATCTCAGAGGGATCGAAAAATGTATGCCCACTGCAAAGGGTAATTCCATCCTTCTCACACCTGGATAAAGTTTCTTTCACTGGTGAGCTAAACAGAGAAGTGCTGTCAAAGGGAACACTGAAGAACAAAAACTTGAAGGGCTCTGCAAAATGACAAGCGCATCCAGGCATGTCTCCTGATGGAAATGAAGGAATCCACTGCCCTTCAAGTTCCTTCAGCTACATGCAAAATTAGCCTCATTCAACAGATTGCAGGGTAGCCATCTGAGAAGTCATGTATGCTTGGACCGCTGCAGCATCATATCCTGAGAGGGTACTTGAAAGTTCCTTGATCAAATTCCTCTGTAGCCTAGTAAGATGTGCCAAATAATTCAGTGACCTTAGGGCAAGAGCTGGCTGAAGCATAGACACGCTTCTCAAACCTGTTCATCGCCCCAGACTCCCTGTTAGGGGGATGAACATTGGAACTCTGGAAAATTCCTTCTTGGTGGCCGCTGCCATGACCATGGCATCAACATGCACCCCTTTAGCCCAAAACTCTTTCCCCAAAGGTGGTGGCAGAAACTTGTCCGGTCTTCTGGGTATGGGTTCAACTGTGGCAGGTTCCTTCAACGCCCGCCGAGAGACCAAATTAATGAGCTCATCAGCAGGCGGAGTAACCCAGGAGGCAGACAGGCCAGGACCGAAAAGCCTCCAGGAATACAGACTCTTCAGATGAAGGGTTGCTAGGGGTCCAACCACTTCTCTGTTTTAGTATCTCAAGGATGTCGCCAAATGAGATGCCTTCTGGAGGTGATTGTGGAGACCCCTTCACCTTCTTCCACTTGCACTTCTTCCTAGGAACCTCCTCAAGTGTACCTGGGAAGTATCTGAAGAAACTGTAATACCTTGCTGGGAAGTTGGAGATATCGGACTGGCTGTCTCTGTGGTAAAGAATAAGACGCTAAGCACAGAGATATCAGGGCAGAAGGTTTAGGATCTGAGGGGGTTAGATTTGTCCATCATGTTGGAGCATAGAATACCCTCTTCACCACCTCAAAGGCTGATTACCCCAGAGAGAGAAGACTCTGGCACCTAGAAGGCAAGCTTCTGGATCACTGGCCTCCCAATACTGAAAGCAATCTCCCAGAGGAGGAAGCCAGAGCTCAGCTATCCAGTGACAAAGCTCTGAGAGGCAGAGACGGCTCTGACACCTTCCGAGTGGACTCCAACACCTAGGCCCTGACAGGGAAGCTTTGGCTCCACAAGTTACCTGGATCCAAAGCAATATTAACTGGAGCACTCAAAGTAAGCTTTGGATCTGAAGATAATGCTATCTTCATATCCTAGCCAGACGGAGCCGGAAGGCTCAGATCCAGGGACTCTGAAACAACCGAAGGGATCAGAGGAGGAGGCTGAAGTGGGCCTGAGGGGGTAGGAGCCAGCAAGACACCCATCTGAATCTGCACAGAGATGAACTTCATCATTCTTTCCATAGCTTCTTCTGTCAGACTTCTGAATGAACAAGTCGAGATAAGAGGAGGAGACCTGGACAGGTGCCATTCCAAAAACGGTGAAGGCACCCTAGAAGGTACAGGGTCAATGGAAGGTGGGTATCTGGTCATGGAGAGAACTACAGAACTCGAGGCAGTTGGATTAGATTGCTTTTTCATCAGATCCGAGACAGACCCATCATTTTTTTCTTCCTCAGATTCAAGGGTGAAGAACTTTGGAACCTTTTCGGATCCAACTTAGGTCTTTTTCTAGATGATTCTGAAGCCAAGGTGGATAAAGTAGAAGGCTTTGGGGATGAAAGCTTCATTTTAGCTTTACCTTTGCGGGCTTGAGCCCCACATATTGCCTCACCAAAAGAAGACGGCAATAAGCCTTTTAACATTAGCTTATTCTTCCTCTTGACTGTAGCCTTAGGATTAAAATTATGACAGATTGAGCAATCTTCTTGTAAATATTGTGGCCTTAGGCAGCAAACACAATGTGTGGGCAGCTGACAGTGGTAGCTTGTGCCCACACTTGACACACTTTTTAAACCCAGAGGGGTCCTTTTCCACCATTATGGCAGTAACTACAAAAAAAGGGAAAAAGTTAAGTAATACAGGCTTTTTTATTTTTTGTTTTTGAGAGAGAAGGTAGGGAAAAAATATCAACTATGGTACTAAGGACTACACAAGACTATAGAAGGTAAAAGGATAGAAACAGAAATCACCAACGTCAAACTGCACGATAGAACAGGAAGAAATTACCAACAATGGTAACTTAAGAGATACAGAAATGTATAAGAGTAAGGGATGAGTAATATGAGAAAATACTACAGGATATTGGAAAATATAACATTTTTGAAGATGAAAATTGAAGAACAGCATCATTTATCTGTGAAGGCTCGAGAGCTTAGCTGGCCACATTTTCACGAAAGCGGCAAACGAGATCTGAGGTAGCTTAGGGTGGGTGCATTACCGGTAATAGAGAAGCGCGAGACCTTTTCGATTACCACGAGCTTTAGTAATGAACGAGTTGGATCTGAACCCATCAACTGAGGACAGAATGAAAACGGACAACCTCAGATCAGTATTTATACAGTTTATTCACAACTGCATTCTTTTGGAGAATAGCAGGATACACTAGGGTTTAAAGGCTGATCAAGAACTCTGCTTAGTTAATGACTTGTTGATAGTCCTTCATGTCTTGCAACTGGGGGATTTGGTAATGCATTTATTGTGATGCCCATGCACTGGCCCAGTAATCAAGAAGCCTCAATCCTCACCACTAACACCAGTGAGGGGCATCTACATTGGGAAGGATATCAAATACACACACAGTAAAGTACAATTTCCCTTAAGAGCACACAGAGATTACAGTCAGTCTGGGGCTGGATTCTCCCTTTCTCTCCAGATCCCCAATAAGACTCCCCACTGGCACAGCTACAGAGTGGGGTCCTTAACCAGGGTCCCAAGCCAAGTCCTCCTAGCACTCTCTCTGTCCAACCAATGCTTCGTGTCCCTGCCCAAGTAGCTGACACACACATACACACACTTTGAGATATGAGTTGTATACAAACACACACACACTCCTGAGGAAGGCTGGCGCAGGTTCTCCAGCTATGCCCCTTCTGTCCAGGCTATAAGGTAGTAATCACTGCCACCAGGACCCTTACTTATCAGCTACTCTAAGGACCTTCCCAAAGGCTGACCAATTTCACTGTGTAATATTACTGATATCCAAATAGTAAGTGTGACTGAGCAGCAAGACTACTGGAGTGGCTTTGTACAGTATCACTATATACATGCAATGTACTCTACAGCTTAAATGATCTCTACACAAAACAGCCAAAATTGAAAGGTTTAAAAATATTTAATAATAAATAATAAAAACACAGGACAATACTTCTTACTACACAGTGCTAGTCAAGAATTCAGACATCACAGGAAAATGCTTAAAATAATACTGTAGAATAGGTCTGACAAATATAGAAAAAAGCTAGACTAAACTTACTATTTTCTATCTTTTTCTAGCAGCAATCACAGTTCTAAAAAACTTACACATAGAGCAAAAGCAGAGTACTGATAAGTTGTTGTTAGCTTTAGAAAAAATCCAAAATGCTCTCTCTCTCTCTGAAACAGGCTTTTAAATTAATAATACATCACTGCTGACTCATTTTACATTACATCATTTTCTCTGGTTCCCAGGTTAACAGAAACTCGGAGTTTAACATAGCTTTGATCTTGCACCTGGTCAGGAAACCACAGCAATTCAAGACATTATATATGTAAAATCTGGCAATTAACCCTGGTCTCAAAACAAAAGAATCAATCTGCTGGTCCAGACATCACGGCTCCGAATTTGAGATCAGTCATACAATGCTTGACTTATCAGCTTTCCTCGAGCAGAGTGCACTGCTGTTACATTTTTGACTATCAACATTTAACACAACTTTCTTCCATCTAAGAGAACAAGCCTGTGGCTTATATTAATATTTACAAATGCCAGAATTATCTACAAAACACTATCCCACTAGGCTGGCAGCCTTCACATTTATCACTTAATTTTTTCTAGTAAATGGGAAAGTGAAATCAAGGAAAATGTTCAGCCATAACCAAGGAGATGGGCAAAGATAAATGCAGTGCGCCTGTAAGTGCTTCTTTGTTTGTATATCTGTGTGTGGGTTACTGGGTATTTAAAAGCCACTAGAACACTTGTATGTCTTTAAGATGTAATTTGCTTATTTCCGATGGTGCATATAAGTAAGGGAGGTCTGTAAACGTTTTTATGACAGATGGAGCTCTGTTTCACTAGGGTCATTCTGGTTTGGCCCTACGTGCATTTCCTGTGTGAACTTTTTGCTTCTTGATTTGGACCTTATTTGGGATGCACCCCAAATGCAATGGATGAAACATCAGGTTTTTCATAAGTTAAATGATTCAGAGGACAGAAAGACTTGCTACTTATGAATACAAAAACAAAGGGACTTGTCATATGTTCAGTAAAAAGAATCTAGCTTACCTGCCAAAATCTGCTGGGTCACTGTGCATTCAAAATGTTGTGTTTGAATTCTGGTTGTGTACTCTTAGAAGTAATCTGTTTATTTTCCATGATGCCTTCAGCAAGGGACGCTTGCAAATATTTATGCATACATATGTAAGTTTAGAAACAAAATTTTTGTATTTACCATAACAATATATCCTTTCATTCCAGTCTGTCGATATGAAATGGGTTCTTGAGCCACTGCTTGGATCTGATTCTTCAGAAAGTATGCTCCAGCCTCAAGTCCCATTAAGAAATCTTCCTACGCATAATCCCTCTGCCCCCTTGGCTTCCACAGATCTCTTTTTGCCACCTTTATGGAAGCAATGTGATCTGGGTAGCAGACAAGTTCTCCACCTCTAACTTTTTACAAAACTTAATTTTTGGACTTGGGATTTTTTTGACTAGTTGCTGGATACTAAAAGGGTTTATATACATTTAGATGCATTCTGTTTAGTGTTACTTAAATTTTCTCTCAGTCTCTCTTTCAGTCCCTGGCATTGACTGTCATCTTCCCGCTTGCTGTTTGTGTGTTCTCTTGGCAAATAGATGCACCCTTTGTAACAGGTTGAAGAGGTTTTTTGGTGGTGGTAGTAGTAGTAGACTGAACATAGTTTATTACAAGGTTTGCATACAGTAGCTTTGTTACAGAAGCGTGTAGTTTTTTTCATATTAGTTGGCCCTTCTGCCTTTATATAACGAGTGGCCTTTTTAAGTAGATTTAGACTTAACTCTACCTTATTCCCTATTTTGTGGCTTAAAGACATGGAGAAACAAGCAAGTTTAAAAAAAATGCATTAAATTAGTCCACAAAATTCCACACCACCAGAATCTGCATGATCTTTGTGTGGTATGCCTAAAGGTTCAGCGTCTTTCTTCTTTTGGATCCAGAGCTCCAGCTGACTGGCGAAATAAGCTCATCATTAACGGCCTATTCCCACTGGATCCATAAACTCAACATCTCCAGACAATTTCCCCCAAAGGATAAACCATTCTGGTCCAAGACCCGGGTCTATATTAGAACACCGAACATTCAAAATTTCGAGTGTTCTAATATCGACCCATTTTCAGCGAAAATATCGAAGAAACAGAAAAACAAATTTTTTCCTAGGGAAATAATTTGGTTGTCCATTTCTGTTGCTTCGGTATTTTCAGTGCTGCAGTGGAAAGTTATGGGTCGGATTCACTTAAGTGTGCGATTGTGTGGACATGAGGGTTAGGGCAAGTTAGGTGAGTTAGGGTTAGGGCACGGGTCAGGTAAGTGTGGATTGTGTGGAGAGGGTTAGGGCGGGGTAGGTGGGTTAGGGTGCGGCTGAGGTGACTATGCGATAGTGACGGACCTTAGGCTTAGGGTTTGGGTTAAGGTAAGTGGATAGTTAGTGGTGTATGTACAGTTTAGGGTTAGGTGTAAGAGTTTAGGTGTATGTGTATTGTTTGTTTGGTGTGCTTGTGTTGTGTGTATGCGTCTTGGAACAGCAAACTTTTTCCCTAGGAAAGAATTTGCTGTTCTGTATGTTTGATGTTTTAAATTTTCGATTCTTAGGGTTTGATATTAGAACACTCGAAATTTTGAAAGTTCGGTGTTCTAATATAGACCCCAAGACCCTTCCAGTAGACTCCATCATTGTGTTGGACCTGTCTGAGGATTGCTCTTCTATCCATCCTTCTAACAAGGAATCTAGGTCAATGGATAGAGTTGGGCAGCGGGCGTATGCTTCTAGCATCTTTGCTCTGTGTGCACTGAACTATACCACTCATATGAATACATTCTAGAGAGATATGGTACAACAGGCCTTATCTGCTCCTGAAGAATCCTACTATGGTAGACTCTCAGAAGCAACTTCAAACTACCCTTACGATGACATCAATGATCACCAACGTCTCCATCCACCTGATGCATAACGTGACAGATAGAGCCATTGCAGGCGCAGCTATGAGATGCCATGCCTGGCTGAGGTCATACAACTTACAGGATAACTTTAAAGCATCCTTCATAAATGCCCCACATGACAGACTGCATTGTTTAGATGCACTGTCAAAGAAAAGATGCAGAAGAGTGAGCAAGACAGCAAGACCTTGTCTGCCATCTGAGTCACAATTTGAGGTCTCAACGTCCCCTTAACATGAAAACAAAAAGGGCCTTGTTTGTTCTGGTTTCAGAGGTCAAAATGCCAGTGTGACTCACCTTCTGACAGGGGGAGCCATAGTAGAGGCACCCCTTTCCTGAACGTAGGCCACGGGAGTTTGTAAAAACAGGGGTATTGTGGTCTTTTTTTCCAGCTGAATGTCTCAAAACTCCTGAATATCTGCCCAACTGCTCTTCTCTGAGTCAGTCAGAAGATCTATCTCTGTCTACCCAGACTCATGGCTCACCATCACATAAGACAAATGGATAAGAGGGATAAATATACAGGGGCTATTTCATTCCATTTTTGGAAAATCCACCCCCCAAACAAAATTTAAATTGTCAGATAACCCACCTAATCAGGCAAAGGCCACTTTGAAAGAGGTTTCTGCTGTTCTTACAGGTTCATAGGTAGGTACTAGGCTATCTGCCTGAGGGCATTTATAAGCCTAGCCAGAGTGTGTCAGCTTTCGCCGCCCCACTGATCAATTAACTGAGCCTCTGTCAAGAAGAGCCAATGAAGTGATCCCAGGGGTGTATTTTCTGTTACCCATCCACTCATCAAGGTTTCTCTTGAAGAGCGTTAGTGAGGGGCTCTGCCTAATGTAGTTAGGAAATTTGTTCCAAAGCATGGGGAGTCTCTGTGACTGGAATCTATCCCTCCAGCATGTTCTATTTATTGTTGTGGCAAGGTTTAGCTCACTAGAGCAAGTGGCTCGCAGTGACTTGGATTTCTTTAGGTGGAGCATGTCCATCAATTCTGAGTTGGACATGGCTTTGTAAGTCAGGCAGAGATCACCTCTGAATACTGAGTACAGACAAAGTTTTTCCAGTTGGGCTGCATAGGACATATGTTTGAGGCCAGTAATCCTCTTGGTGAGGTACTTTTGTGGTCTTTCCAGCTGTTGGAAGTGTCTTGTGAAGTACATCCCAAATGGGGCATTGTACTCTATGATGGGTCTGATGAGTGATGAGTAGAGGGGCACTATAACTTCTATTTCTAGATGCGAACCCTTTAGTAATCAGATGGGCTACATAGAAAGATTTCCTAACTACTTTGGCAATATGATTGTCAAAGGAGAGATTCCTATCTACCTGGGTCCCCAGATCTCTTATTACCTCTTCGGTATTAAGGGGGCTGCCACCTACATGGTAATTCATGGCTGTTTTGTTTTTCCCAAAAGGGATGACTATGCATTTTTTGGCATTTAGCTTGAGACCATGACTTTAACACCAGGTGTCCGTCTCAGTAAGGCCCACCGGAGAGTCAATTATGGCTCCCAGTTTGCAGTCATCAGTGAACTTGGTTAGCCATAGTCCTCCTGTGTTTGCCAGTACTTTGAGAAGTTCATGCCAAACAGTAGGGATCCCAGGACAGAGCCTTGTTGGACATCACTTGTGACTAGTTTAGAGTTGGACCTGGAGGCGCTATTTTTACCGTGGGAGCTCTGTCTGTAAGCCAGTTGGCAACCCATCTCGTGACGTAGGGGTTTATGTTCAGGCTGGTGAGTTTTTCTGTAATTCCCAAGTGGGGAATGGTGTCAAAAGCCTTGGCGAGGTCAAGGTAGGCTGTGTGAACCACCTTCTCATCTATGGCCTTGGTGACTGTCTCGAAGAAGTCAACCAGGTTTAGTAGGCATGATCTGCCCATAAAGCTGAAATGGGTTGGGTCAAGTGTTTGGAGGTTCCCAATGTCTTTGTTAATGAGTTCCATGATGATGCGCTCCATAGCTTTGCAGACCAGGCTAGTTAGGCTTATGGGGCGATAGTTACCAGGGTCAGTTGTGGCCCCTCCTTTGTGGAGTCAAATAACCGTTGCTGTGTGCCATTCTATGGGCATGTAGCCTGTGGAGAAGCGGCGGTTGAACAGTGTGTTTAGGTGGGAGGTTAGTTTGTTCAGTAGTTTGAGCAAGACGCAGCCTGGGACACCATCTGGCCCCACTGATGCTGTGCTTTTGGCTTTTGAAAGGGCTGTTTTCACCTGTGCATCTGTGATTTCCGAGACAGTACACTTTTCCAGTATTGTTGTGGGCCCTTTTGGGGGTGAGAGGGGGGTGAAGTTTGCACTGAATCTATATGCCAGGATGTTGGCAATATCAGTAGGTTCAGTATATTTTGTGCTATTTTGCACTAGCTCAGAGCATACCTGCGAGTTGCCACTTAGATTCTTGACATAGCTAAAGAAGGCTTTGTGGTTATCTTTCGAATCCTTGGCTATTTTTCTTTCGAAGTTAGCCTTGGATGACTTCATGAGGGATCTTAGTTTCTTACTGATACTGATCAGGGATGTCTTTCCTTCTTGGGATTTGCTTTTTTTCTGAACTAGTTTCCTCCTACTACTGTATAGCCTGTTAATGGCAGGGGTCCACCAGACTGGCTTCCTTCTCTTAGGGGAGTGAGTCTTGGTTTTGCTAGGAATGGCACTATCCATGCATCATTGTAGGTACTCAGAGTGCATTTGTAAAGGTTCCTGCATCTTGGACACTGTTATCCTTTAGCGTGGGGGCTGTGAAACTTACCACGTCTGTCTTAAGTAAGGTGAAGTTTGCTATAGAAAAGTTTGTCACTATGGTTTCCTTGGTTGGGGGTGGTGATGTGGTGTGGACATCCAGAGTGATTACTTTATGGTCTGATTTAACCAGTGACGGGTTGACCTCCGGTGTGGAACACCTGTCGCCCATGCTAGTGATGACCAGGTCCAAAATGTTTTCACCTCTGGTAGGGGAGTTTACCAGCTGATCCAGGGCATTTGAGTTGATAAATTCCAGGAAGTGCTGGACCTGGGAGTTTGTACTTGAGAAGTTTTCCCAGTTAAAGGTAGGGTAATTGAAATCGCCCAATATCAGGGTGTTCAGTAGGACCTTCATGTTTTCCAGTGTCTCCAGAAAGGTGGAGTGGTGGTCCTGGGTCATGGAGGGTGATCTGTAGCAGGCCACAATTTGCATTGTAGATTTGCCCGATGTTAGCTGCACATGGATGATCGAAAAAAAAAAAAAAAGAGCCATCTAGGAGGTTCCACCACATCAGAAAGCATTAGGGTTTTATTCAAAGTTCTTTTTGGTTCCAAAAAGAACAAAGGACCTCCAGCCCAAATTAGACCTCAGCTTCCTTAATACCGTCTTACGAACAATGCAGTTCAGGATGGCTACAGTGTAATCTACTCTCCCATGCTTGTGGGAGAATGATTGGGTGTACTCATTACATCTACAAGATGTCGACCTGCATGCCAAGACAGCAAAGGAGTCCAGGGGATCCTTATGCTTTTGAATAGCAGCCAGTCACTATCAGTTCAGAACCTTACCATTTGGTCTCACTACAGCCTTCAGGGTGTTCACCAAATGTTTGGCAGTCTTGTGGCCCATGTTTGACTTCAGGGATTCAAAGTATTTCCATACATGGGCGACTGGATGACAGCTGCCTTGCTGATGCAAGTCAGTCAAGAAAGCCAGAGACCATCTTCTTCTCTTATGCAATTTCCTATGCATCTCAGTCACACTGCAAAAATCAGGCTTGCAACCACTCCAACAACTGATCTTCTCAAGATGTCATTTCTATACCACAGCCTCCACTGGTTCCCTTCCCCATCAGAGAATACAATCTCTATGCTTAGCAGTAGAATCTTTAATTCAGAAAAGTCAACCAATGACCTTTCTAGTGTTCAGAGTGCTGGTCCCAATGGACTCTTCCAATATTAATGGTTCAGTTCACCTGTAACCACATGAGAATACTTCTGTGGCTACTTCAGGCTCAGTGGTCACAACTTCACCATTTTTCCAAGAGTATAATTCTTGCTCAATCTTACAGGCATCATCTTCAATGGTGGCTCATATCACATCTGACACACAGTGGCAAACTATTTCATCCTGCAGCACTATCATAGGTTCATAGGTGTGTACTAGGCTAATGGCCCTGGAGCCTTTACAAGCCTAGCCCATAGAAGTGCCCTGGCATTGCGACACCTGACATTAGATCCCACTGCTTCTATCAAGTAGAGCCACTGGAGTGATTGTGTTCCAGGAACTTCAGGACTACCTTCTCCAAGGTGTGATTACATCAATATATAACCAGATCCTACCCCTTATGTCATGAACCCATGAGACTATAGCAATGGATGATGGCCTCTCATAGCTTTCTGGTATCAACACACATTACTGGGAAGGCAAATGTTTTGGCAAGACAGGCTCATTAGAAATCTTCTACAGCCTTACAAATAGTCCCTCAATCCATTGCTTACTCAACAGATATTCACTCATTGGAGCAATCCATGCTGCAAATTACTTGCTACTCAGGACAATACAGAATGCAGCAGATTCTTTATCATAATTCCCCTCAGGAACAGTCAGCCAGGATGGCCAACTGGGTTACTTTTTGTGTATTCTCCCCTTCCCCTGATCCCAAGATTTCTAGTGAGAGCTCAAAAAGTTTACGGCAACTGTCATCTTCATTGCTCGGTATCGGTCTCAACAGATCTGGTTCCCCCTCCTGATGCCTCATTTGAGGGAATTCCCTTGGTTCCTATATCTGCCCCCAGATCTCATGTCTCACCCCTCTGGGGAGCTTCACCAGAACCTTTCTAACTTGAAATAACCACATGGTTTCTCCAATCCCATTGATGGCGAGGGACTCATGCCTTCCCCAAGAAGTAGTTCACATCATAAAAGCCTCTCACAAAACATCTGCAAGGAAGATATATTTCACTGAGTTGAAGAGGTTTGCAGCATGGCCCAATAAACAGAAAGAATGAAGAGGATCAGTCAGTCAACCAGCTTGTTTTGATGAGGGACAGAAAATGGGAAACCAGAGTATGCACGCAAAATCTATAGAGACCTGTTGAGGAAATACAAACTTTACATAGACAAGTAAATGGGTTTCAAGAATGAACCCAATACCCACCGGGAAGAAACAATCAATCAGCTGTTAAGCTGTCCAAACAGCTGTAGAGGCCCAGTACAAGTAGCCCATTTCCACGAAGTCTGCCTTGTAAACCAAAATCAGTGTATGACAGTAAGCATAATAAGTAGCCAAATATGCATTTTAGGTATTCATCTTAAACAATGTATAGCTATGAATAAAAATGTGATGACCTATGAGATTCAATTACTTCCTTCAGGCATCTGAGCTAAGCAATTTAGCTTCTTACCATTAGTATAAAGAGGTTTTCTGAAAGGATATCCTTTTGACAGGACGACACCTAGGATGATATACTGGTAACCAGAGACACAAAAAACTGCAGTGTTCTCATAGTTTGGCAAATTTAAAGGGGCTGTCACAGTCATATTCAATGGAATAAACCTGAAAAAGATGCAAAACAAATTACTTTGGTAAACCGATTTAATCAGGATAAACAATATACACAAACTGACAGTTCAAAAGTAAAAGAATGATGTACTTTAAATAAATACAACAGTTTACCAATGTGATTAAGAACCAAAATTATAAATCCTGGCATGAGTTCTAAGCTGACAATGTTTAAAATAAATGACAAGTAATATACACAAAACACACAAAAGCATGCATGTATATATTTAAAAACCTTACGAAGAACACTGCTATCTAAAGGCAAACATAATATGTACACAGAAAAAAATAAGCTCTGTAGGCACTTAGAGAAGGCCTTCTAGAAAAAGCTTTTGTTTTCTGTTGTGTAAAACATTTTTTCATTCATTACATTAAAAGCCACAGCTCTCAATGCAAGAATCAGGAACAAAGTGAATCAGGAACAAAGCAAAAAAGGAACGACAAAGTCCCAAAATCATAGGTGTGTACTAGGCTAATGGCCCTGGAGCCTTTACAGGCCTAGACCATAGAAGTGCCCTGGCATCGTACCGCCCAATATTCGCTCCCAGTGCCTCTATCAAGTACAGCCACTGGAGTGATCCCAGGGGTGAACTTATGTCAAGAGAGATTTTGAGTATTGCTCTTACTGAAAGTTACTAGAACACAATGTCATGCATTTGTATGTATTTTCTGAAGGATATGAATTCTGAAACTCAAATATGTCACTATTTAGTGGTTGTAGTCCTCCGTGATTTTCCAGACAAATCAAAAAATGTTGTTGAACAGACAAAATATGATGCAAAATCAGGGACAACTGAAAATTACCTTAAAAAGCTATTCCCTAGGACTACCACCTTCATCCTGCATTCATCACCTACTAGGAGTGAAATCTCCCACTGACTGCACTTTGAGAAAGAATAGTTCTCAACTTCTTAACTCAGGAAACAGAAAAAAAATCCAAAACAACCAAGGACAAAGACCTAGTGTCAGTGAAACTCCCTAAACATTGCTGTTATATACCTGGTAGATATAAAGAGATCTGCTTTAAGACTCACAGTCTGAAAAATAAAAAGTCAGCAACTGCAATGTTTGGCATTTTATAACAGCAATCTGGCCCGAGTTGTAAAAAAAAAAAATCATATTTTGCAAGGAACAGGGCAAATGTTTAACGTAATGTCAGGAAAGTCTCTGAAATTGTGAGAGGATGGTAATGGACAAACTAACTCGCCTCAAGTCTTCACCTAGATGTGGGGAGAGTACGGATGGAGGTGTGCAATTATTTCATGAATAAGTTTAGGCCCTCTTTTCCATGTTTTTATGTTCATGTTTCATTTTAAGAACGAGAACATCTTGTATCAAATAAACTGTTCTCTTTGGTAAGCACACTGAAAACCTTATGGCTACGCTCTTCTTGTGAAGGAAGAATTAAGAGTGAAATCAGTGAAAGACTCACCCTTTAGAAGCTGATGTATGGATCACCATCCCTCTGTTGACACTATGTGCTTGTGTGCACCTATACATGTTTGCTCATTTATCAGGAAGTAGGGGGTACTAGTGGCAACGCATAAAATCAGTCTCCAGGTTGGGAAAGGACTTACTAGGAACAGTGGTCACTGTTGTGTGTCAGGGCAGTCAGTCAAGCAGCTGTACCCCTCATGGCCTTAACATCAGAAGTAGTGACTCAAGAGATGCAGCCCCCAAATTATCTGTATGATTTCCAGAAAAGGCAGTAATGTATATAGCATTTTCTGTGAATGTGAGCAAGGAAGAGAAATTCAGAAAATTAAACAGACCTTCCCCACCCAATGTGGTAACTTTCCAGACCCCTTTAATTAACATAGTATTTCATTATCAGTGGTATTATAAATGATGGCATTACAATTTACTTCTTTCCTGGGTGCTTACACCTTAAAATGTACACAAGGTGGGGTATCGGCTAACATTCTGCATATAGTACCAATGCATTCTGGGTAAAAAATAATTCTTCAAATGGGATGACATTTATGTTGTTATGGCTTCAGTACTTACACAGTCAACATTTAATTAAGATAGCTTACTTACAATATGTAATTAGCATGAATACAGCTTGTGAATGTAATATAATGCACCATCTGTCATTCTTAATGCACTAGATAAACTGTGTGTAACTGAATATGCATATGTATGAATGAGCAATTAAAAATAAAAACATAACAATGTATTGGCAAAACATATAAAAGAGTGCACACATTTTAAAAAGCTAATTTTCTACATTTAAGAGAGAGAGAGAAAGATTATGTCCATGAAGGGCAGATATAAATTAGATGCTGGATTGTAAAGATTTTACTGCACGTTAGTTATTTAATGTCTTGGTTCAATCAATGCCAGACTAAGAAAATTCCAAAATTAGTTGGAACAAAAGTGCTGGTAGTCCTTATAGTTTAATAACATGCATTACTTTCACAAATATGATATTGCACGGCCTCTATTTTTATCTGCTCAACCATTTAAAATGCTTGAAAATATTACTTTAGGGATAAATTCTGCGATTAATTTTGGTGTCATGCTTACACAATACCATTTTTTCATGAATACATATGACTAATAAGCAATATGTATGTGCTTGTTCTGAACAGAATCTGATGCAAGTTTGCAATTTGTCAAATGGCAATTATTCTGGCAAATTTTTACAACTCTGCTTATACACATCTGTAATTACAAAACAATTTGACAATTTGCAGAAACATTTTCCTGGCAATATATCTGAATATTCATCTACAAACTGTACTATTAGTCACAAAAGCAAGAGACTAAAAGCATCTTGAATATTTTAAGAAAGAATCACATTTTCCAGTGTTTTTTTTTCTCTAACAATGACATACACAAAACATTTGAAAACATCTCTTAGGAATAATTATATAAGTGAAATTTGTAAAGAACCTCAATGCACTAAAATGTAGCTCACTATTTGGGTACCCAGAGCCATCTACCAATCCTGAAGACCAAAAAAAAGGCTCCTCTGACAACTTGAAGAACAAAAAAGAAAAAGATCTATTGTGTCTTTTTTTTTAAACTGTAATAAACTACTTGCAACATTTGCAGCAAACAGCTGGTACACTTTTTGTCTCAATGCCCTGCCACATACAGAGTGCTAAAGCACTTCAGCTCTGAATGCAAATATTAAAGAACAATTGGCTTTCGCCAACTGTATCTCCCTAACAATTTGCTCTTTGACCCACGCAAGGTACTCTACTGTTAATGCTTAGTGAAGGGCTGTGCTAAGCTTTACAAACAGGTCAAGCATCTCTAATACTAAGAACAGCATTATGAATGTCTTTTGGCTTTTTCCATTTAGGGGTGGTCGCCACAGCAGATCTCCGGATTGCAGACTGATTGGCACTGGGGTTGCCACCTTTCATTGTGGCTAAAACCAGAGAAAGGCCACACCCCTCACATCACTAGTAACCCCGTCCATCCCACTTCCTACTCATTTTGTGACATCACTGACATCAGCAGATGGGGATGCCCTCTTTTTCCATTCCTGATGCCTGCTTTCAGCCATTTACTATGCTTTTCTGAAAAAAAAAAAGGGGGATAGTAAATCAGCCGATTTAACAAACTCTGATAAGTCTGTTTCCTTTTTGAAACAGAATACCAGAGATTGTACAGTGTTTTCCGGGCTACCAGAGAATCAATCTGATTTCTGGATAGTCCGAAAAAAAAAACCGGATAGGTGGCAATCCTAATTGGCAGTAGTGTTTTTACAGTGTTGTTTTGCCGGCCCGGTGCCCAACTTTCAAATAAGGCACATGCACACTCACAACGCTCCTACCTACATATCTTTAAAGATTCACTGGACCGCAGGGAGGACATGCAGACTCCAGAGTGAAGGCACTCCAGCTGAGAATCGAACCGGAGAACCTCTTGCTGTGAAGCAACAATGCTAACTGCTACACCACCACTGAGTGACTTATCTTTCGAAAAGAAACACACAGCCTAGCCCACACAAGAGTTTCTTAAAGTACACTCTTCTACCATACCTGCATCAATTGCTAAAATCCTCAGTTACACTAGCACTAATTTGGCACTTCTGATATGATTCTGGAATATGCTGGACTGTGACAGTTCTTGAATATATGACTTTACTGACATACCTCTCAACCTGCTGGCAGTAAAAATATGTACTAAGACTACTGAAAAGTAGGTACATCCTCACAGAAATCTGGTAAGCTAACTAGTTTAAAAAGTGAAAATGGAACAGCACATAACCCTTCCCAATTCCAGAAAGACTGAGATACTACTACGAAACCTAAACTGTGTGTGACAAAAATGATGCAAAATCATAAGCAGTATGATCAAAAGCTTAGTGTAAAATATGCAGAATTCAATGAATGAATGATATTACAAAATACAGCTACATTGTATGAAGGGGTAAATCAAGCATGAAAATAAGTACATACAATCAAAACAGGGACATCTAAGAGGTTTGGTTATGGTGTATGCTATCAGGTTTCCCTGGTGCAGTATTTCACAAACTATGTTATGCAACACATGAAAATACTTTTAATCGAGGTTCATGAAAATAATCAGTGGAAAATACTCCTGAGTACTGTGGAACCAAAGGAAGACCTGCCTCTGGACACCAAATCCAACTTGTAGTGAGTAACAAATGTGTGAGGAGATGCCCATGTAGCCGCAGCACAAATATCATCCATAGACAACCTGGCCTGAAAAGTTGTAGAAGTAGACACAGATCGGGTAGAATGAGCCTTCACTTGAAATGGTAAATCCTTGCCACCTGAAGCATAAATGAATAAAATACAACTGGAAATCCATCTGGACAAAGTGACAAAGTGACTTTGGAAACAGGAGACCCAATCCTGTTTTCCGAAAATGAGACAAACAACTGATCCGATTTTCTGAGATCCTTCGTTCTATGTAAATAGAATTGTAATTGTTTGTGCACATCCAGCTGATGAAATCTCAATTCTGCCTTGTTCGAGAACACTGGAAAGAATACAGGTAGTTCAATAGATTGGTTTAGATTACTGACGGAAGCCACTTTTGGTAGGAAGGAAGGGGTAGGTCTGAGAGAAACCCTGTCCTTATGAAAAATCAAGTAAGTTGGTCTAACTGATATGGCTTGAAGTTCCGAGACATGTCTGGCTGAAGTGATGGCTACTAAAAAGATTGTCTTCCAAGTCAAATATTTTAAATCACAAGTGGCTGCAGGCTCGAAGGGGGGTGAAGTGAGATATTGTAGAACAAAATTTAAGTCCCAAGGAATAACTGGTTCAAAAACTGGAGGATGAAGCAGCATAGTGCCCTTCAGGAATGCCTTACAAAGTCTGTGTGCCATGAGATTAGGCTCATCAGCGACATAAAAAGTGGAAATAGCCGCCAACAGGACTTTAATAGTTGCGGCCGCTGATCCTTGGTTGAAAAGCATGGAGAGGAACTCCAGGACTGACAAAATTGGAGCTGTATAAGGATCAATTTGTCTTGCATGCGCCCAGATGGAAAATCTCTTCCATTTGCTGGAACAGATTTTTCTGGTGGAAGGCTTATGGGAAGAAGACAGAATATGAACCACTTCCGGTGAAAAATGATGAAGCCTGACTAATGATGGAAGTGGAAGAGCCAGGCTGTCAGCCAGAGGGTCTGAAGAGAGGGATGGAGCTGCCCTGACATATGAGTCAGCAAATCTGGTTGAGGGTCCAGAATCCAGGGGGCGTCCACTAGGTAAGGATGGAGGAAGGGGAACCAAATTTGACGAGGCCAGTGTGGAGCAATCAGAATAATTTTGCTTCCCAAAGATCGCGCTTTCTGAATAACCTTTGTCAGCAGAGAACAGGAGGGAAGGCATACAGTAGACCAGAGGGTGATTCCCCCTGAGGGAGGGATAAGGGTGAAGTAGCTGCTGCATTTGGTATTGCGGGGGCTGGCAAATAGGTCGCAGCAAGGCTGAACCCACCTGCGGAAAATCTGCTCCACAACCTGACTGTTCAGGGACCACTCGTGACGCATCAGAATCGCTCTGCTCAACCTGTCGGCAATCACACTGGACTTCCCCGGAATGTGCTTTGCTACAAGAAAACGTTGGGACGCCACTGCCCACTGCCACATTCGCATGGCCTCTCTGTAAAGGGGATACGACTTGGCTCCTCCCTGTTTGTTTAGATACCATACCACCGACATATTGTGTGTGTGCATCGCAATTGTCCCGAGAGCAAGAAAGCTCTGAAGTGCTTGCAATGCCAGTAGCACTGCTCTCATCTCCAGGACATTGATATGCAGATGCATCTCGTGTACCTGCCATGTGCCTTGGACTGTCCTACCTAGATAATGCCCCCCCCCCTATCTGGGAGGCATCCATGGTAACTGTGGCAACCGGAGGGGACGGAACGAAGGGTTTTCCCGCGTCGAGGTTGCTGGTGTGAAGCCACCAGTGTAGATCCTGCTTGCACCTGTCTGTGATTACTATGAGATGAAAAAGAGGAAGATATTGTAGAGACCACTGGGCGAAGAGTAGCCACTGAAGGAGCCTCATGTGCAGCCTCGCCAAATGAACCAGCATAATTGTAGCAGCCATCGTGCCCAACAATTTGAGGATCAATCTTGCCTTCACTCTTCTTAAAGGGAGTAACGCGTACACCTGCTGTTGTAAACTTTGAATCCTTTCTTTTGGTAAGAACACCCTCATGAGCACGGTGTCTAACTTGGCACCTATAAAGGTGACACGCTGCGAGGGCAACAAGGCAGACTTTTCCCAATTTAGAGTTATGCCTAATTGCTGACACAGATTGATCGTGGCATCTCTGGTTTGTAGGAGTAGATGCCTGGTGGTGGCAGAAAGGAGCCAGTCGTCCAGGTACGGAAACACTTGGAATCCCTGACATCTCAAGTGAGCCGTTACCACTGCCATGCATTTGGTGAACACCCTGGGGGCTGTGGTGAGACCAAAGGGCAGGGCGCGAAATTGAAAATGACTGGCTCCCAGCCGGAAGCGTAAATGACTTCTGGATGCCCTGTCCATCTTTATATGGTAGTAAGCATCCTTGAGATCGATGGAGCACATCCACACTTCTTTTCCCAACAAAGGGAGAATAGATTGCAACGTGACCATTCAGAACTTGGACTTCTTTACATGGGTGTTCAATCTGCCGAGATCCAAAATGGGTCTCAGGTCCCCTGTTCTTTTCAGCACCAAAAAGAATCTGGAGTAAGTCCCTAATCTGATCTGGTCTGAGGGGACAGACTGGATGGCTAATTTTTCTAGCAGCTTTAAAACCTCTGAAGCTGCGGAATCCCTTTGATTGGGTGGAACATCTGGGACTTTTCTGATTGGGGGGGCTGATGAGAAGGGAATGCGATATCCTCCGGAAATTATTTTTAATACCCATTGGTCCTGAGTTATACTTTGCCAAGCCTTTGGGTATAGTGAAACGCGACCCCCCACTGGCTCTGGAAATGCACAGTCGGGCCTCCCATCAGGAGCGCTGGTAGGGAGAACCACGAAAGGAATCGCAGTCTCCCTGGTTATGCGGGCCTCCTCTACCCCTAGGGCGGCATCTACCAGAACTACCACCCCCTCCCCTGCCTCTGGAGGGGGACTCGCCTTGTGCGTCATGAAAAAATCTCTGCAATTTTTTGAACCACATATTTCCACCCCTCTGGGTCTTGGGATAAGGCCTAGAGGGTAGGGAAAAACGGATTCCCACAGCAGACAGAGTTTTTCCCTCTTCCTCGCACGAGTGTCCTTCACCTTGGTTCTGAATAAGGAGGAACCATCAAACGGGGCATTGGTGAATGTAGACTTGAAGGCCTCCGCGAAATTAAAGAGGTGCATCCAGGAGTGTCTCCTAAGAGCAACTCCCGAACTCGCTGCCCTACCTGCTCCTTCAGCTGCATAAGAGATCAGCCTCATGGAGGAGTTAGCAATAGAGTTGAGGGTAGACATCTGAGCGTTGACCTTTTGAGCCACCACATCAGAAACATTACCCTGTAGAGCATCTCCAAGCTCTTTCAGGAGATCTCTTTGGAGCCATGTAAAATGAGATAAGTAATTCAGTGACCGCAGTGTAAAGGCCGCTGAAGAAAACATACACTTCCCATACTGGTCCATGGTCCTAGACTCCTTGTTAGGAGGATGGATGGTAGATGAAGTCTCAGCCAGTTCCTTCCTGATGGCCGCTGCCACCACCATGGCATCTACAGGAACTCCTTTGGATAGAAACTCTTTGTCAGAGGAGGTGGACAAGAATTTGTTGGGTCTCCTAGGGACTGGTTCCACAGAGTCAGGGGTTTCCTACACCCTTCGACAAACCAGATGTAAAAGCTCGATGAAAGGTGGAGACACCCAGGAGACGGAGGGCTGAGCCCCGAAGGCCTTCAGGAATACAGACTCCTCCCTCAGAGGGAGCTTTGGAGGGCCAGTCACCCCTCTGCTTCAAAATTTCCAGGATGTCACAGAAAGAGACAACTTCAGAGAATGACTTGGGGGATCCCTCCGATTCCTCGAGGTCGGTGTCTGACGTGAGGGACTCATCTTGGGAGTCAATGTGCTTCCTCTTGCATGTTCTTTCTCTGGGTGGCTCCTCAGGTGAAAACACTGAGGGGACCTCAGAAATAAGGGGACCACTCATGGGGATATCCTGAGGCCTTGGGTCTCCGCTGTCGAAAGATAAAGGGCAATCAGAGACCCGCACCGGAGCTGGAGGGGACACAGTGTCAGCGCTGAATGATGTCGCTGAGGACCTGGCCAGTGCACTCCGCATGGCCTCGAAAGCCGGTCCCCCCTGGCTCAGAAGATCGACCAGCTGTGGAAGACCTCGGAGCAAAAGGGACAAGGTCCGAAGCCGACACAGGGGTCAGGCTTCCCCGAGCCGAAGCACTGAGAGGGAGGCTAGGAGCCGAAAAGTGACTCGAGGCCTCCCCCTCGGGTCCGACCGAGGAACCCTTAGAGTCCTGGACCTCATGGATGGAGCCGAAGGGGTCGGAGCTGAAGCCAGAGCCGATAAGCCAGGATGGGCCATCGGAGCCGACCTAGGGACATCTGACGGCACCGACCACTCCGGCTCCGAAAGCTGAGGTTCGATAGGAGGAGGAAGTATCGACGCTGGTTGGGTGGCAGGCTCCGAAGCTGACTGAAAGAGTCCTAGAGGATCTAGAAGATAAGGAGGGAAATCTAGAACTCCTCTCCGAAGGAGACCTACGGTGAGGAGAGACCGGCCTAAAATTTGGAGACCGGCTCCGAACTAGCACCTCCGTAATCTGCTCCGAGGGACTTGGAGCCGAAGCAGATTCGGTCAATATACTAACTTCCTGTGGCTCCGAGGATAGTGGAGCCGAGAAAGCCACACAAGTTTCACTACTTTCTCCGGAGGCTCCGAGGATAGAGATGGAGCCGGAGAATGCTTTTTTGCCTTAGAAGTTTTAGCCTTAGAGGGAGAGGACTAAAGCTAGAAGCCCTTCCCAAATCCTCCACGAAGGAGGGTTTCAAAAGTCCTTTCAAAATTAGTTTGTTCTTCCTCTCCTGAAGAACATCTGGGCTAAATGCATGGCAAAAAGTACAAGATTCCTGGAGGTGAATAGCCGCCAGACAATAAACACAGACAGAGTTGTCCATCAGTGATGGACATCTTGTAACCACATTTAGAACACTTCTTAAAGCCCAAGGGCTTATGCTCTTTTGCATCCTTAGACATGATGAGAAAACCCAGCCGTTAAACACAATAAACCGCTGATATATATAAAGCGTGGGAACTAAGCAAAAAACCACAATAGACAAAAACACCAGACCTCTAACTTAATCGGTCTCCACAGGAAAACACAAGGAAGACTAGGTCCTCTAATTTAAACAGTCCTAGCCCGAAGGATAGGTACCTACTAACTAATAATAAACACTGAAGGGGTGGACTAGGTCCTCTAACTGAAACGGGCCTAGTCTGTAGGGGAAACAGTTAGCAGGACACCACAAAAGACAATAGTACCAAAAACAACAATTTTTTTACCAAGTATACACACACAACACACAGCTATGAAAATAGCTTTTTGTTTTTGAAGCAAAAACTGCCAATAAAGACAAAAAAGGTACTTAGCCACAGCCAAGAGCGAGACCACGTATGAGCTACACGAGCGGCAAACGAGATCTGGGGAAAGGGAACAGTGCAACATGGGATACCTTCTTAGCCCAGCCAATTGAAAGACTTCGAGCTAGAGTATGGCCGAGTCGCAGCCAAGGTTCGGCACCGAACCCACGGGTAAGAATGTAGGCGAGATTGGACTACATAACACACTATGTTATGTAACACATGAGGAGGGATAGAAAATGGGTGCCAAAGAAGCACCTGAAGGCACAGCTGGCTTCTCCCTGCAACGTTATTCATAAGCAAACTGATGCATGTGACACTAAGCAAGTCAAGGATCACTATGCTGCTGAAGCCATACTTCTTGGTCATAATCCCATGACTTGCTGTTAGCTCCAGCAACACACTGTCCATCCATTCATGAAACTGGGTATAAGAGAGAGACAGCAAAGTAAAATGGTCATAAACATTTCTGACGCTATGCTACAGCATTTTATTCATACAGTCAACATAGAGTTGTCCATTACAGACTAATACTGGCTAAGAGGCAGTCAAGAATCACAGTGCCAATGCTACTATACATCAATAAATATATGTGTGTTTGTTTGTAGATTCCACTATGCCTCCTTGATTCATTTGAGCTCACATCACAAAAGCTCAGCAGTCATATTGCACAGGTTTCAGTAAACACCAACTCAGATTGTGTGCACTCAGGTTCATTCACAACACAAATAAATGCAACAAGAAATAATTTCTTTGCAGGAGAGCAACCCCCCTGTGCACCTCATGTGGGACAAAGATTCCCACCTCCATATTCTAAATTAGGTCACTCCATCTTGGAGAAAGAGCAATCACTGACTGGAAGTGTAGTCTGTTTCACTCTTTCTATGAGGCTGGAGCACCATCTACAGACAAAGACATGAACAGCATCATCTCACTTTGCATATGATGCAAACAGAAATGATATGAGCAAATGAAAACTTGCTTTGTCTAGCCACAGCAACTGCAATACAAGCTCAGGTTTTCTAAGCAACTGATTATAACCTCTGTGTGTGTGTGTGTGTGTGTGTGTGTGTGTGTGTGTGTGTGTGTGTGTGTGTGTGTGTGTGTGTGAGGAACAACACATGCTGGGAATGAGCTGAAACACAGTACAGCATAATTTGGCTACTGTGTGAGGCATAAGCCTAACAAGTGCCTGTTTCACAATATAGGGAAACATCATCGATTCACTGGACAGTCTACCATGAGACACTGCATTAATTAAATTTTTTAAGCAGTCTCTTATGGAAAGCTTCCTTTCAGGCATACAATGAACATATTTTACAAGCCAGTGTCTTACATTGTGAATATCTATATATGTAGAGTGCCTGCAAAGTGAAGGATTTAATTTAGAAGGTCTAAAACAGACTACATCACAGTATGATGGAGTGAGTCCCCAGAATAAGAAAAAGCAAGAAGATCAGGAGACATGTGAAGAAGAAATATGGATAGGGGAAACAAAAAGAGATTTAATATGGTGTAATATTTATGCAAAGGAGAAAGCAAAACTAATACAAAAAGAGCAACACCAAAGATATTTGAAGAAAAATACAGGGAAAGGAATCCGGATATGGAAAAAATACAGTTTTGTATCTACCATAAATGTAGATGTTCGAGTGTTCACCCTGCTGCAGTCATCACACTTGGGTTATCCTGTCGTCAGGCGGTCCCACAGTCGGCCGGATTTCCAAAGTCTTGGTCGACGTCAGTTGCTGTCGCCTCATCCCTGACGTCAGTGCGCCAGGGGTACATATATTGCAACCGACGCCATTTTCTTCAGTTTTTCTTGCCCCAGATGTCAGGTGCCCCCAAAAAGGTGATCCAAATTAGTACCAAAAGGTGAGTAAGTACAGTTTTGTACCTACCATAAATGTAGATGTTCGAGTGCGCATACAGCTGCAGTCATCACACTTGGGTTATCCTGCCGTCAGGCGGGTCCTCGGTCGGCCGAATTCCAAAGTCTAGGTCCGGCGTCGGTTGTCGTCGCTTCTTCCCTGACGTCAGTGTGGCAGGGGTATAAAAGAGGCAGCCGACGCCATTTTCTTCAGTTTTTCTTACCCCAGATGTCAGGTGCCCCCAGAAGGAAGGCAATACATGATGTTATGCAAACATACATAAGAAGATAAATCAAAACAGTAGTTGCAAGCAAATACACCATAAAGGAATACCCCAAATAGGTTGTATGTTAAAGGTGTTTGTCATAAGCCCTGTCCTAAGAGGGGATGGAGGGAGGGTAACCTGGACTGCAGCTGTATGCACACTCAAACATCTACATTTATGGTAGGTACAAAACTGTACTATGTTCATCGTGCATACAGCTGCAGTCATCACACTTGGGTAGAATCCCAAAGCTAAGTAAGGGTGGCTGGTACTAAGCGGAATAAGGAAGGGCTAGAATGCCCTGCAGGACTGCTGTGGCAAAGCCCGCTCTAGATTTTGAGTATAGTGGAAGGTGGTAGTGCTTGGTGAAAGTGTGCACTGAACTCCAAGTAGCTGCTTCCAAAATGTCCTTGGTAGGGACCCCCTTGAGGAAAGCTGCTGAGGTAGCTGTAGCCCTGGTGGAGTGGGATCTGATGTATAAAGGCACTGATTTTCCATGAAATGAATAACAAAAGCGTATGCAGTGGGCTATCCATTTTGAAATAGCCTTTCCTTGAGCACCTGTAGCATAGGACACAAAGAGCTGCTCAGATTTCCTGAATGACTTTGTATAGTCCAAGTAATAACGAAGTTGCCTGTGAATGTCCAAGGAGTGTAGTAGCCTCTCCCCTTTGTTCTGTGGATTTGGGTAAAAGGTAGGTAAATGAATAGTCTGATTCAAAGCCACACTGGATACTACCTTTGGCATGAAGGTAAGGTTGGTTCGTAAGGAAACCCTGTCCTGATGGAAAATGATGAATCGTTGCACAGCCATGAGGGCCTGTAGCTCTGAAACCCTGCATGCTGAGGTAATAGCCAGAAGCAAAGCTGCTTTCCACGACAAGTATTGTAGCTCTGCTGAAGAAGCCGGCTCAAAGGGAGGCAGTGTCAGCTTCTCCAATACGAAGTTGAGGTCCCAAGCTGGAGCTGGTGGTTTCCGTGGGGGTTTTATATTTTTTGCCCCTCTGAGGAACTGCCTTAATAGAGGATGTGAGAATAAAGGAGGATCCGTATTGTATTGTGCTGAGATGGCTGAAGCGTGGATCTTGATGGAAGAGAAGGAAAGGCCACTGTTTAACATCTCAGCTAGGTACTGTAAAATCTGAGGAATATTTATTACCCAAGGATTCTGACCCTTTGCTTGATTCCAGGAACAAAATCGTTTCCATTTGGCGGAGTAGGTTTTTCTAGTAGAGGGTCTCCTGGCCTCCAAGATGACATCCTGTACCTCCTTGGAGAGGAGAGTCTGTTGGCAAATTAAGGTATTTTCCATGCAGCTAGATTTAGAGTTTTGAGCTGGCTGTGAAGGGTCTTGTAGTTGTGCTGGGACAACAGAAGAGGAACTTGAGGTAGAATCCATGGTGGTGAGTGTGACAGGCTCTTTAGGAGAGGATACCAGTGCTGTCGTGGCCAGTCTGGAGCAATGAGAATCATTTGTGGCCTCTCTGCTCTGGTTTTTAATAGGACTTTGGTCAGTAGAGGTAGAGGCGGGACGGCATAGACTGTCAATGCTGTCCAATTGAAAGAGTGCGTCCACTTTCCAGGCCTGTGGATGATAGGTCCTTGAGCAGAATTTTTCCAACTGGTAATTTCTGTATAGATCTATGTCTGGCTGTCCCCATGCTTGAGTTATCTTTGAGAAGACTTGAGGATGCAACTTCCATTCGTGTGGGTCTGTCATATTTCTGCTTAAGTTGTCTGCCAGTGTGTTTTCCTTCCCTGGCAGGAATTGTGCCTGTAGTTGAACTTGTAATTCCAATGCTGTGTTCCACAGGGTCATAGCTTGCCTGCACAGGGGGTATGAATGCGTCCCTCCCTGTTTGTTTATGTACCACATGACTGTGGTGTTGTCTGTCCTTATTAATAGCTGGCCCGGATGCAGTCGGTCCTTGAAGGTCATAAGAGAATTTTGCACAGCTAGCATCTCCTTTTGGTTGATGTGTAGGTGCATCTGTTTTTGGGACCATTTTCCCTGGATGCACTGATCTGCCATGTGTGCTCCCCAGGTGTAGTCTGAGGTGTCTGTTGTGATGATTTGACTTGCTTGTGGTATACAGAAAGGGAGACCCGTGTTTCTTTGGCATGCTTGAGCCCACCACAAAAATTCCTTTTGAAGGCATGGAATGAGTGGTAAAATTGTTCCCAAGCTGTGGCTGTGTTGAGACCATAAGTTTTTTAGGTACCATTGTAGTTTCCTCATATGCAGCTTTGCAAATGGTATTAGTAGGATGCAAGATGCCATGAACCCCAGAGCCTGCAGGATTTTCCTTGCAGTTAGCCTGGTTAAAGTTGCCATTTTGTTGAAGTATTGAGACAGTTGCCCTTGTTTGTCTGGCGTGAGGTAAGCCATCTGGGCCATTGTATTTAAGCTGGCACCCAGGAAAATTATCTGTTGAGAGGGTATTAGTTTAGATTTCTTTTTGTTCACTGTGTACCCCAGGCAGTTTAACAGTTTTATTATGAACGCCAGATGCTGCAATAGAATGTCCTTGCTGTCCGCCTGGATCAGGCAGTCGTCCAGATATGGGTAGATTTGTATTCCTCGTTGTCTGCAGAAAGCAATTACTGATGCCAGGCATTTCGTAAACACTCTGGGCGCAGTAGATAAGCCAAAGGGCAATGCAGAGAATTGATAATGGGTTGAACCTGCAAGAAATCTGAGGTATCTTCTGCAATCTTGTCTGATAGGGACATGCAGGTATGCCTCCTTGAGGTCCAACGTTACCAGCCAAGACTCCTTGCCCAGCATGGGAAGAAGCTGCTGTAATGTGAGCATCTTGAATTTTGGTACCTCTAGATATGTGTTTAGAATAGATAGAAGGTAAAATGAGCCAAAAAAGTTTATAACCAGGAAAAGTGTGATGAGAACTCCACCAGGCACAAATAAATCGAAGCTCCAAGGTAAAATTGCTTTTAATAAGCACTTTGAACCACTCCACAACAAAGACTGGATCAAATAAAGACAAGCAAAACAAAATAACGTATCCACATACACGTTTTCGTCGCCAACTTCATCAGTTATACATCCATTTTAAAACTGAAATGCTTTTATATGCTGTTTGAATTTAGTCATAGGTCTGTTGTCCAATCCTTTAACACATTCAATTAAGGTTCATTTAATTGAATGATTAATTCATAAAAACTATGTAAAAAACTAAATAAATAAGTCCAATTCTCTAAAAACATATAATCTCAACTTATGCCCTTTTTATTATAATTTGTCTAAGAATTTAAAACCTTTAATACATTTAAATACATTTAAATAAAACTTTTAAAATGTTTCTGTGTTGTGCTTGATTTGGGCTTTTGGATCTGAAATAACAACAAAGCACCATCTTGTGGCCATTGAATGAATTGCGAAGCCATACACTGAGACCTTGAGAATCCAAAGAAACACTTGTTTTTTTGCAATCTGTATAAAATATCATAACAATAAAACCAAAACTGAAAAAACTTCTTTGAGTTAAAGCTTGGCAGCTCTCATCTTCAAAACTGGCGCCAATGATACCATATCATTGAGCCCAAAATTACGGTTTGCATCCAAAAAGAGCTGCCAATACAATTCTTTATACTCAATGAGTGTCTCCCACATTCCACCTCTTGGATTAGTGGGAACCACTTCCAATACAAAAAATGAGTAACCTGTGGTGTTGCATTTTATTGAATGTTTACTCAATGCACTTTTTTCTTTCTTCAACCTGACATCATATAAGTGCTCGTATATTCTTTGTCTGAGCTTGAGGTCTAAGATGGGTCTCCAATCTTTGTCCTTCCTTGGTACCAGAAATAGTCTCGAATAAAAACCTTGACCTTGTTCTTTTGCAGGTACCTCTTGAATTGCTTTCATATCCATGAGAGCGGAAATTTGTTTTTGTGCCTCTGCCCATTGATTTTGTGGCAGGTTTGGCATGCCTCTCATTTTTGGAAGGGTGTGAAAGTGGAACCTGTAGCCTCTGTCTATAATATCCAGAATCCATTTGTCCTTTGTAACAATGTGCCAGTTTTTGGAAAATAAGGCCAGTTTTCCACCCAAAGGTGCTGCCATCATAGCTTTATTTGGCAGGCATAGGGGAAAGTCATTGCGTCTGTTTTCTAAATGACTGTGGTCTATCTTCTCCACCTCTTGGGGCTGGTGCTTGCCACTGCCTAGCTCTGTAAGATCCTTGAGGTTGTCCTCTACCCCTTTGGGGTCTGTCCGTGGCTGGAAAGGACCAATTTTTTGAAGGCCAGTTTCTGCTGAAGCGTGGAGGCTGCACCTGCAAGAAATCTTTAACTGTTTGCATAGATTTTGCTTTTTCCTCCATTTTCTTTAGTACCTCCTCAGCTTTAACACCGAACAATACATCTTTTTGTAGTGGTGCATCTAATAACTTTGCTTTGACATGATCTGGTAAGGTTTGCTCTTTGAGCCAAGCCTGTCTACGTATGACAAACCCCGTTACAGCAGCTCTACATGAGGCCTCTAAAGCATCAAAACCACACTGTAAGGTATGTTTCCCCACTTGTTCTGCTCCATGCAACTAATCCTGCAACTCTTTCAAATCTGGTTGTTCTGTTTGTGTCATTTTGCTTTTCAGCTGAGATAGCAAGAACTGCTGGTACTTTAACATATGAAATTGACAGTTTAATGCCCTCATGGTTAAAGTGGCTGATGTATACACCTTTTTCCCCCACCTTTCTAATGCTCTGGAATCTCTCTCTGAAGGTAAAGGGCTTTTAGCAGTAGAGGCCTTAATCCCCTTGGGACCCTGACAAATAGTTTCTGGGTCAGCAGTAGGGCTTTTATAAAGGAACTGGTGAGAATCAGGAACCCGGTAATATCTGTCGGGTTTAACAGGGGCAGGAGGTAAAGAGTCTGGATTAAGACTGGCTTCTGCGTACACATCATCCAAAATATCTAAGACAGGAGGAATAGCCAGGGGTCTATGCTGGGGAAGCAGCAGAAATTCCCTGAGCCTTTTCTTGGAATCTGAGTAATCTTGGCCTTCCCAGTGGAAGTGCTCTCTCAATGTACGTAGGGTTTCCCCAAAAGAGTAGTCCTCGGGGGGGGGGGGGGGACCGAGGGAATAGACTCCTCAGCATCAGAGTCTTCAAATGGGGAATAGGCGTAAATCCTGGTCCTCAGAAAGGTCTGAGGTAATAGAAGCCTGGTCTGAAGAAGGGAAGTCTTCCTCCAACCTGGGTCTTTTGTCTGAGGGGGGCTGAGAACCCCTGATGAGTGTAATAAAATCCTCAGCCATTTTAAGCATCTGTTTTTTAGGCATGGGGCCTTGAGAGGGGGTCTGAGGACCCTGTTTTTTAATTTTCATTGGAGCTTTAGATTTAGTGAACGATTTAATAGAGAAGGAGGTAGGCCTGAAAACGCCTTCAGAAATGGCAGGCCTCGCTAAACTTTCCGTTTCTCCGCCAAGAGTGGTGTCGGTATCTGCAGTGGGAATGGAGACAGAGGAACCTACGACCTCGGGTACTGAAGTCGCCGGTAAAATAATTTCATCGGTAGTCAGGGGCTGCGTAGGCGCCTCGCTGAGAACCGGAGAACCGGTAGTCGGCCTTGGCGTGATCTCAGTACTCGGTGCAGGCCTCGGATGTCGGTCCTTATCCTTGCGTTTTTTTGCCTGAAACTGGCGTCAGTATATCCGATGACATGATATAATTACATTTTTTGCCAAAATAATGAAGGGCGAACTCCACCCAACACTTAATAGTGCGCTTGTTAAACCTAGCACAAAAACGGCAGGCCGAGACATCGTGGTCTGGCCCTAAGCAAGGTATACAGTAAGAGTGAAAATCCTTATGCGGTATTTGCTTCCCACAAGAAATGCAATTATTAACTTTGTCTGCCATCGGACTGAGGCAAGAAAAGTTACCCCAATGGGTACTTGGCTTTAAAGAAGACTTCGGCTGAAATACTTTTCGTAAATCTCAGGAGCTGGCCGACCGGCACTTGCGAACTGCTTCTGCTTCGGGCACCGCGCGGCAAGAAAGACTGAAGAAAATGGCGTCGGCTGCCTCTTTTATACCCATGCTGCACTGACATCAGGGAAGAAGCGACGACAACTGACGCCGGACCTAGACTTTGGAATTCGGCTGAACGAGGACCCGACTGACGGCAGGATAACCCAAGTGTGATGACTGCAGCTGTATGCACGATGAACATCACTGTACAAACACAAAAACCCTTCAGCTATAAGCAAATACATCAGTAAGGCATAGCAAAGATTTAGCCAGTAGATCAGAGGGGTTGAAGGGAGGGTAACCTGGACTGCAGCAGGGTGAACACTCGAACATCTACATTTATGGTAGGTACAAAACTGTACTATGTTCATTGTGTTACCCTGCTGCAGTCATCACACTTGGTTTGAGTCCCAAAGCTAAGGTAGGGTGGAGGCATCATAGAGGGTTAGTGGAGGCAATGAGGCCCTGCAGAACTGCAGTGGCGAAGCCTGCCCTAGACTTAGAATAAAGAGGTAAGTGATAGTGTTTGGTGAAGGTGTGTACAGAACTCCAAGTTGCAGCTTCTAAAATTTCCTTGGTAGGAACCCCCCCGAGAAAGGCTGTAGAGGTAGCTGTTGCCCTGGTCGAGTGGGATCTAATGGTAGGAGGAACTGGTTTCCCATGATGGGTATAGCAGTATCGTATGCAATGGCCTATCCATTTAGAAATGGTTTGCTTGGATATGGCCTTCCGTTGAGAAGCTGTAGCATAGGAAACAAAGAGCTGGTCAGTTTTTCTGAAAGCCTTAGTTTTATCCAAGTAGTATCGAAGCTGCCTGTGAATGTCCAAGGAATGCAGGTGTCTCTCACCTTTGTTCTGTGGATTGGGGAAGAAAGTGGGTATATAGATGGTTTGATTTAAAGCTACACTGGAAACCACCTTAGGCATGAAGGAAGGATTAGTTCATAGAGAAACTCTGTCTTGATGAAAAATGAGGAAAGGTTCTACTGCCATAAGTGCCTGTAATTCTGAAACTCTCCTAGCAGAAGTTATTGCCAGGAGCAGGGCAGTCTTCCAAGATAGGAACTAAAGGTCTGCAGAAAAAGCTTGTTCAAAGGGAGGTAGCGTTAGTTTTTCCAGAACAAAGTTGAGGTCCCATGTTGATGTAGGAGCTCTTCTAGGTGGTCTAATGTTTTTTGCCCCTCTGAGGAACTGCCTTAGGAAAGATACAAAATACTAAGCAGTTGAACACTCCCAAGGTCGATTTATTAACCAACAATAGCGTAAGCAAAGTACAAACCAAGCTTTCGGTGAGCTCAGTGTCTCACCTTCATCAGACAACATTTACAAGCCAGCTAGCATAGTTTATATACTAAAAACTTAATTAGTTAATTACATTCAATTATGCAAAGACCTATTTGATTACAAAATATATATATATATATATATATATATATATGTACATTTATCTCATATTTTAAAAACATCCTCATCTTAAGGACCATCCTTTAATCACTAGTTAAAACATTTCACTAACAATAATCTAATTTACAATATTAAAAAAACCCTTATAAAAACCATTAATAAAAAATCTCTTATAACTCATATTGTGTCAAGAAAACTTTGTACCGAGTAAGCTTAGAATTTATATTACTCAGTTCTCCCACACCACTTTAAATCGAAACAACAATTACACATGTTTATAATATATGTGTGTGACACATGTAAAATGAAAGAAATACAGTACTATTCTAACCAAAACACTGTTTCAATTAAAAACCAAATAAATTACCTACACATACATTAAAAAAGATTAAACCTATAAGCCTGAAGAAGTATACCCTAGGCTTATTGTACTTTAAATTAATCTCATACCTTCCTGCTGCTAAAATATTTCATCTTCAGATAAGCAAGTAACCCCTAAAATACTCATCTTTTATTAGATAACAATTTCAAAACAGGAGCAACAGAGACATACTCATTTAAGCCTGGGCTAGTGTATGCCCATGTACGTAGCTGCCAATAAAGTTCATTTACTTCTAAGTAGACCTGCCAAGGGCCACTTAAATTATCAGCAAATGACTTTCCTAAAACTGTGAATTTAAAACAATGTCCTGGACAGGCGTTAATATGCCTAGCAAGGGCGTTGTTAACATCCTGTTTAACTATGGCATGAGTGTGCTCATAAATCCGCTGCCTAAATTTTCTTTTTGTTTTTCCAATATAAAATGCAGTGCATTTTTGACACACAGCCACATAAACAACTCAGATGGACTCGCAGCTAAATTTCCCCATTATTTTATATTCTATATCCCTAATTCTAACCTTTGAGTCAGTAAGAATGTGCTTGCATTGATTGCAAGCACCACATTTCCTTGTTCCTACAAAACGTTGAGCTAAAATCTTAGTTTTTGATTCAAGCAGGCCTTTTAGATTTTGCCCTCTTCTAAAAGTATTTTTTGGACATTCTCCTAACCTGTTGGTCAAAAATGTGTCATCAGTAATAAGTGCCCAACATTTGTTAAGCACCTTCCTGATTTCAAAATGATCAACAGAGTAGGTACAAAAAAATCTCAAACCAGACTCAGGTAAGTTAGCCTTTTCACTACTCAATCTAAATGGGGAACCAATAGTACCTTCCAAAACGTTGTTTTCAATGCTCAAAAAGGGCTTATAAAAACCCACCCTTCTTTTAGTGACAACTTCTGTTTTAATATCAAGGAGTAACGAACCAGGGTAGCCTCTATTGCTAAACATACTACTCAAATATTCGCATTCTTGCAAAAAGTCTTCAAACTCAGAGACCATCCTAGCGGCTCTAACCATCTGGCCTTTGACTATGGCCTTCTTTTGGTAACTAGGATGGGAGCTCGTAAAATGCAAAAACGCATTTGAGTAAGTAGGCTTACGGTAAATCAAACTCCTATACTTAGAATTCACCACATCTTTCATAATAAGGATGTCCAGAAAGTTAATACTGGATTCCTGCAAGTTGTATGTGAACTCTAAGAAAGACGTCTTTTTTGTAAGTGAGTCTAAGAATTTAGGTATTTCCAAAGGAGAAGCTTTCCATATAAAAAACATGTCATCCTGGTACCTAGTGTACCAGGTGACATAAGACGAAAGCAGGGATCAGTGAATAAGAAATTCCTTTCCCAGTAGGCTAATACACCATTAGCTTAAACTCCCACCACAGGGTGATCCCATCGCTACCCCTGATTTCTGAAGGTAGATACTATTATTAAAGGACATAAAGTTGTTACTTAATACTATTTCTAGTAGAGTCTCAACCACATAGATCACATTGTCATCCACTTTCCTTTCAAATAAAAATTCACGTATCCATTGGATACCCAACATTTGTGGTATGACTGTATATAAGTCCTTAATATCAACCGTCAAGAACCAAGAGTCAGCTTGGAAAGGAATCTTACTCAATTCTTGGAGAAAACTCCAAGAGTCCTTACAGATGTGAACTTCTTGAGAGATTAAAGGTCTTAAAATACTATCTATGTATTTGGCACAAGCAATAGTGATGGAACCACGCCCGTCCACTATAGGGCGAAAGGGTGGCTGCTCCAAAGACTTATGAGTTTTTGGGATGCCAAATAAAACTGGCAACCTAGGAGCTAAAACATTCAAGTAATGGTACAAGTCGAGGTCAATACAGTTCTCCAAAAATAGGTCCTCTATCAGACCCCTTATCTTTGCATAGGCTATGTTGACCTCATTAATGCTAACGGTTTGATATCTGTCAGTTTCTAGCAGTAAGTTCATATTTTGAACATACACACAATTGTTCATAAAAACTAACCCACCCCCCTTGTCCGGCTTCATAACCCTAATATTACAATTTTTCAACAGTGCTAGAAATTGATTTTCTTCTCTTGTAGTGTTAAAATGCCTTTTATAGGAGGGATGGTTAGCCTTCAGTGCTCTGAAATCGTATTCACACATCTTTTCAAATAAACAAAGTGTGTCATGTAATGGGGGGTTATATACACTAGGAACTCTAAGTGTACTTGAAAAAGAAGTTCCATCACCCATCAAAATTTTTAAATTGAGTTTTCTCACAAATAATTTGAGATCAATCAATATTTTAACCAAGTCAAACGGCTTATCAGGTACAAAAGATAACCCCCTAGAAAAAAACTCTACCATATCAGAGTCAATATTAAAGGAAGTGTAGTTATAGATTTTAAAGTCCCCTTTTGAGTCCGTGAGGACCACAAAATCGGAAAACCGATCAATCATCTCCTGCGTTGACCTCTCCGATTCTTGTAATTGCTCTGGTTGGTCTTGTTCTGTCCATTCACTTGTTGGTTTTTCCTGTTGTTGTTGCCCCTGGAAAAACCCTGCTGATAATTAACATTGTCACAACTGTTAACTACATCTTCCTCAAACTCATCTCTGTTGTCTTTATCGAACCGTTGGATATTAGTATTGGCAGATTTACTGGCATTACTAAGGAGTCTCTCACTGCGACGAAGGGGAGGCAACTCTTCGTTTACATGAGATTCCTGTGCTATATCATCTTGACCACAAGCTACATGGTGTTTGCCAGATGGATTTAATCTGTCTAAACTAGTGGTTTCCAGCTTGTTAGACAACAGTGGTGGTCGAGGGTAAGCTTTGTGGAGACGATATTCATTAATGTCTCTACTGATTTTCTTCCTTTTATTACTGGTAAGTTTATTAATAGTAGCATCAATGCTGCTAAAAATGCGCAAAAACTCGTACTTATACCTAAAAATCTCAGAATCAGTTTTGATAGTTTGCTCCAAATTCGCAAGTTCAGCCATAAGAGAATCAACTTCTTTTTGGTACTGTAAAATCATGACATTCATATATTCAAAACCTTGCTGGTCAAACAAGGTTAACAAATCCTTATGGAATTCTGAACCCTCCATAAGTCCCACCGGAAAACGCCACTGGCGCAAGCCTTTAGGGACAAGCTTTTTAGTTACACATTCTTTCAAATAGGAGATTTCAAGCTGCAGTTTCCTGCACTTGAACAGTTTAGAATCAAATACGTTAATGGTGTGGGACAAATCACTTACGTTTTCTTGATTGTTAGAAATTCTCTCTTCCATACCCTCATCTCTAAAAAAGTCCGTGTGGCTAAGAAATCTGTTGATAGAAGGGCTTGCCACATCGTTAACAACAGGGCAATTATTTCTTTCTTGTTCACTGCTCCTCGTTGTATTTCTACTAGTTTGCCCTGGTGGAATGTCCGTACAATCCGAACTCTGTAAAGAGCCAGACACAGTAACTGGCACAACACCGGAAGCGCTTGTACCGCAAAGCTGTAGTGTCTCCGGATTATTAAGAAAAATCGGAGAATTAGACCGAAAACTTGAAGCTGGCTGCATTAAAACTTCAGTGTTCTTCGGCTTACTAACGCTGTTTACTTGCAATGCATCTACTTTTTGCGTCAACTTGTCCACACGCTCCATGACAAGTTGAAGCAGGAGAGTCAAATTACCTTCGGCATTCGCCTCATTCGACACACCATTTAGATTGAGTAGTGAAAAGGCTAACTTACCTGAGTCTGGTTTGAGATTTTTTTGTACCTACTCTGTTGATCATTTTGAAATCAGGAAGGTGCTTAACAAATGCTGGGCACTTATTACTGAAGACACATTTTTGACCAACAGGTTAGGAGAATGTCCAAAAATTACTTTTAGAAGAGGGCAAAATCTAAAAGGCCTGCTTGAATCAAAAACTAAGATTTTAACTCAACGTTTTGTAGGAACAAGGAAATGTGGTGCTTGCAATCAATGCAAGCACATTCTTACTGACTCAAAGGTTAGAATTAGGGATATAGAATATAAAATAATGGGGAAATTTAGCTGTGAGTCCATCGGAGTTGTTTATGTGGCTGTGTGTCAAAAATGCACTACATTTTATATTGGAAAAACAAAAAGAAAATTTAATGATAGAAGAAGATATGGAACAAGGTAAACGCCCAGTCCAAGCAGCAATAAATATAATAAAAGTGTAACAAAGGATTAGGGCGAAACACAGCTCTAAAAGGTAATAAAATAAAATGTCACTTATAAATCTCATCAACCTCCAGTCAGCACAGCAAGTCCAAAAAAGAGATTTACTTCCAAGTTAAAAATCCGTTTCTTTTATTACAGCAGGTACCAGAGTTAGCTTTCACCTTGCGGTTTCATCAGACTCACTACAAAGTACAAAGTCAATGAGTCTTAAATACTAAAAGCGGGAAAATACAATCAATTAAGCTTGTTAACAGCAAGTTCATTCCTTAGCAACCAACTCAATCAATAAAATCTACTACATACATATTTGCATAAATATTTGCATAGCACAATAAGTTAAAAAGCATTACTAAAATGAAACTACATATTTATATAATTCTAGCTAATATCATAAAACATTAAGTACAAACTTTATTAAGCTTTCAATTTCCTCATCTTTAAAAGGTCTGAGAGAGACCTTAGCATTTAACCAGGGACCGTGTCTGACCTCAGCTTCAAAATCCAAGCATTCTCTCTACTCTCAGTAATGGCCCAGATATCACCACCTCTACTAGTAACATTTATCTTCTCTACAATCCTAAAGCTGAATGTATGTGTACAATCGGTGTCCATAACATGCTTGGCTAATGCATTGGTGCAATTCTTAACCCTAATATTGTACTGATGTTCCGTACCATCTCTCAAACATCTATTCGTCTTACCAATGTAAAGCGGCGAGCAAACAAGGCAGACAGCTAAATAGACAAGGTCTCTGGACATGCAATCACCTCTAACCTTAAAAGTATATGGGATATGTGTGCTTGGATGTATGAACACTGAATCCTCACAAATAAACTCACAAAAGTTGCATTTACCACACTTCTTAGTGCCATACGAAAGTATGGTTTCAGGACTGTTGGTCACCCTGTCACATAGTAGCCTTTTAATGTTTTTCTTGTTCTTATACCTAAAACGGGGACTATCACCAACTATATCTCTGATGTGTGGGTCCACCATCAATATGTCCCAATGCTTCCTTACCGCATCTAGAGTTGAGGTCTGGAGCAGCTGCCCCTTATTTTTCTGAATTGGGTCATGGTATGGATACACGAGTGCATACCAACGACACTACTAAAGGTTCCACTGCTTTTTCTTTGTTTTATACCAAAGATGTGGGTGGTATCAAGGATGCGGTAAGGAAGCATTGGGACATATTGATGGTGGACCCACACATCAGAGATATAGTTGGTGATAGTCCCCGTTTTAGGTATAAGAACAAGAAAAACATTAAAAGGCTACTATGTGACAGGGTGACCAACAGTCCTGAAACCATACTTTCGTATGGCACTAAGAAGTGTGGTAAATGCAACTTTTGTGAGTTTATTTGTGAGGATTCAGTGTTCATACATCCAAGCACACATATCCCATATACTTTTAAGGTTAGAGGTGATTGCATGTCCAGAGACCTTGTCTATTTAGCTGTCTGCCTTGTTTGCTCGCCGCTTTACATTGGTAAGACATAGATGTTTGAGAGATCGTACGGAACATCAGTACAATATTAGGGTGAATTGCACCAATGCATTAGCCAAGCATGTTATGGACACCGATTGTACACATCCAGCTTTAGGATTGTAGAGAAGATAAATGTTACTAGTAGAGGTGGTGATATCTGGGCCATTACTGAGAGTAGAGAGAATGCTTGGATTTTGAAGCTGAGGTCAGACGTCCCTGGTTAAATGCTAAGGTCTCTCAGACCTTTTTAAAGATGAGGAAATTGAAAGCTTAATAAAGTTTGTACTTAATGTTTTATGATATTAGCTAGAATTATATAAATATGTAGTTTCATTTTAGTCGCTTTTTAACTTATTGTGCTATGCAAATATTTATGCAAATATGTATGTAGTAGATTTTATTGATTGAGTTGGTTGCTAAGGAATGAACTTGCTGTTAACAAGCTTAATTGATTGTTTTTCCCGCTTTTTAGTATTTAAGACTCATTGACTTTGTACTTTGTAGTGAGTCTGATGAAACCGCAAGGTGAAAGCGCTAACTCTGGTACCTGCTGTAATAAAAGAAATGGATTTTAACTTGGAAGTAAATCTTTTTTGCTGTGCTGACTGGAGGTTGATGAGATTTATAAGTGACATTTTATTTTATTACCTTTTAGAGCTGTGTTTCGCCCTAATCCTTTGTTACACTTTTATAAAAAGAAAATTTAGGCAGCGGATTTATGAGCACACTCATGCCATAGTTAAACAGGATGTTAACAACGCCCTTGCTAGGCATATTAACGCCTGTCCAGGACATTGTTTTAAATTCACAGTTTTAGGAAAGTCATTTGCTGATAATTTAAGTGGCCCTTGGCAGGTCTACTTAGAAGTAAATGAACTTTATTGGCAGCTACGTACATGGGCATACACTAGCCCAGGCTTAAATGAGTATGTCTCTGTTGCTCCTGTTTTGAAATTGTTATCTAATAAAAGATGAGTATTTTAGGGGTTACTTGCTTAAATGAAGATGAAATATTTTAGCAGCAGGAAGGTATGAGAAAAGTACAATAAGCCTAGGGTATACTTCTTCAGGCTTATAGGTTTAATCTTTTTTAATGTATGTGTAGGTAATTTATTTGGTTTTTAATTGAAACAGTGTTTTGGTTAGAATAGTACTGTATTTCTTTCATTTTACATGTGTCACACACATATATTATAAACATGTGTAATTGTTTCGATTTAAAGTGGTGTGGGAGAACTGAGTAATATAAATTCTAAGCTTACTCAGTACAAAGTTTTCTTGACACAATATGAGTTATAAGAGATTTTTTATTAATGTTTTTTATAAGGGTTTTTTTAATATTGTAAATTAGATTATTGCTAGTGAAATGTTTTAACTAGTGATTAAAGGATGGTCCTTAAGATGAGGATGTTTTTAAAATATGAGATAAATGTACATATATATATATATATATATATATATATATATATATATATATTTTGTAATCAAATAGGTCTTTGCATAATTGAATGTAATTAACTAATTAAGTTTTTAGTATATAAACTATGCTAGCTGGCTTGTAAATGTTGTCTGATGAAGGTGAGACACTGAGCTCACCGAAAGCTTGGTTTGTACTTTGCTTACGCTATTGTTGGTTAATAAATCGACCTTGGGAGTGTTCAACTGCTTAGTATTTTGTATCTTTCTTCAGTTTGTGGTCTATTGGTACGTTTTGGAACTGCCTTAGGAGTGGATTTGAAAATAAAGGTGGATTTGTGTCGTAGTGAGCTGAAATAGCTGAAGCATGGATTTTAATTGAGGAGAAGGAAAGTCCTTTATGCAACATCTCAGCTAAATACTGCAGAATGTGAGGCATATGAGGCTGAGTTGTGTCTTGACCTTTAGCTTGGTTCCAAGCAGAAAACCTTTTCCATTTGTCCGAGTAAGCCTTCCTGGTGCTTGGCCTCCTGGCTTCTAGAATAACATCCAGTACTGCTTGTGAAAGAGGGGCTGGTTGGATGCTTAATTGATTTGCCATGCAGCCAGGTTTAAGGTTTTGATCTGGCTGTGTAGAATCTGCTTGTCTTGCTGCGTGAGTAAATGAGGTATTTGAGGCAATATCCATGGTGGGCTGCGAGCCATATTCTTCAATAGCGGGTACCAGTGCTGCCGTGGCCAGCCTGGGGCCATGAGAATCATTCGAGGTTTCTCCTTTTTGACCTTCAAAAGAACCTTAGTGAGAAGAGGTAATGGAGGAAAGGCATATGCTGTCAGGTTTTTCCAACTGAAGGAGAGAGCGTCCACTTTCCAAGCTTGATGGTGGAATGTCTGTGTACAAAATTTTGTCAGCTGGTAGTTTTGAGGACTGGCAAACAGGTCTATATTTGGTAGGCCCCATCTTTGAGTTATCATTGCAAATATTTGTGGGTCTAGCTTCCACTCGTGGGGATCTTTGATGTTTCTGCTTAGGTCGTCTGCCAATGTGTTTTTCTGTCCTGGCAGGAAGTGAGCTTGTAACTGGACTTGGTAGGCCAGAGCTGTGTTCCATAAGATTATTGCTTGCCTGCAAAGAGGGTAGGAATGTGTGCCCCCTTGTTTGTTTATGTACCACATTACTGTGGTGTTATCCGTCTTTATTGCCAGTTGTCCAGGCTGTAGTAGATCCTTGAAGGCTGTAAGAGCTTTCTGTACAGCTAGCATCTCTTTTTGGTTTATGTGCAGTTTTCTTTGTTCTGCAGTCCATAGGCCTTGAATGCATTGACCTGCCATATGTGCCCCCCAGGCATAGTCTGAAGCATCTGTTGTGACAGTTTGCCTGGGTGGGGGCAAGGTGAAAGGCTGACCCTTGTTGAGGTGACATGCCTGTGCCCACCATAGAAATTCCTGTTGAAGGCAGGGAATGAGAGATATCACTGTGTCCAAGCTGTGGCTGTGTTGAGACCATACGCTTTTTAGGTACCATTGTAATTTCTTCATATGCAGTTTTGCAAATGGTATTATCAGAATGCAAGATGCCATGAAGCCCAAAGCCTGCAGAATTTTTCTTGCAGTTAATTGGGTCTTTGTTGCCATTGTCTTGAAATATTGAGTCAGTTGTAATTGCTTCTCTGGTGTAAGATGAGCCTTCTGGGCAGTCGTGTCCAAGCTGGCACCCAGGAATGTCATTTTTTGTGAGGGTACTAGTTTTGACTTCTTTTCGTTTACTGTGTACCCCAGACAATTTAGTAGATGCTTTACAAAAGCCAGATGTTGTAAGAGAATGTCTTTTCTTTCTGCTTGGATGAGGCAGTCGTCCAGGTATGGATATATTTGAATTCCTCTTTGTCTGCAGTATGCAATTACTGGTGCCAGGCATTTTGTGAATACTCTGGGCGCAGTAGATAAACCAAAGGGCAGTGCAGAGAATTGATAATGGGTTGAACCTGCAATGAAACGGAGGTATCTTCTGCAACTTTGTCTGATAGGGACATGCAGGTATGCCTCCTTGAGGTCCAACGTTACCAGCCATGCTTCCTTGCCCAACATGGGAAGTAGCTGCTGTAGTGTTAGCATCTTGAATTTGGGAACTTGTAAGTAAGTGTTTAGAATTGAAAGGTCCAGAATTGGTCTCCAAGCATTTTCTTTTCTGGGTACTAGGAAGAGTCTTGAGTAAAATCCTTGGTCTTGCTCTTGAGTTGGTACTTTGAATGGCTCTCATGGCCATGAGAGCTGTAATTTGTTTTGAGCCTCTGCCCTTTGATTTTGTGGCAGGTTTGGCATTCCTCTTTTTATTGGCAAGGTGTGAAAGTGGAATCTGTATCCTCGTAAAATTATGTCTAGGACCCATTTGTCCTTTGTGACCATGTGCCAGTTGTCTGCAAATAGTGCTAGTTTTCCCCCCAGGGGGGCTGACAAAAGAGCTTTGTTTGACCAGCTGAGGTGCAAGTCATTGAGTTTGCCTCTTGGTGGGTTGAGACCTGTCTTCTCCTCCCTTCTGGGTTGGAGTGCCCCATTGGCGAGGTTTATACTGAGCTTGTGGTTGTCCTCTGCCCCTTGGGCGCCTGTATTTACCCCCCTGAGGCCTGTCAGTGGCGGGAAAGGACCAATTTTTTGTTGGCCAGTTTCTGCTGAAGCAAGGGTGTTGTACCTGTAGGAAATCTTTGACTGTCTGCATTGAGTTTGCCTTATCTTCCATTTTCTTTAAAACTTCTTCTGCTTTAACACCAAAAAGAACATCCTGCTGTAAGGGAGCATCTAGTAGCTTTGCTTTAACATGATCAGGCAGACTTTGTTCCTTTAACCAGGCATGCCTACGTATAACTGATCCAGTGACAGCTGCTCTGCAGGAGGCCTCTAAAGAATCAAACCCACATTGTAAGGTATGTTTGCCCACCTGCTCGGTGTCGTGCAACAAATCCTGTACTTCTTTCAATTCAGATTGTTGAGGAAGGGTAGTTATCTTTTGTTTTAACTGAGAGATCAGAAATTGCTGATACTTAAGCATGTGAAATTGACAGTTTAGAGCTCTCATAGCTAAAGTGGCTGAGGTGTAAACCTTTTTCCCCCATCTGTCTAGTGCTCTTGAATCCCTTTCAGAAGGTACTGGATTTTTAGCCATGGAAGCCTTAGCCCCCTTGGGACCCTGGGCGATAGTCTCTGGGTCAGCTACTGGGCTTTTGTAAAGAAATTTGTGGGAATCAGGAACTGTAGTATCTGTCAGGCTTGGCCGGGGCAGGAGGCAGAGAGTCAGGGTTGAAACTGGATTCTAAATAGACATCATCCACAATGTCCAAAACAGGAGGGATGGCTAGAGGTCTGTGTTGGGGGAGTAAAAGAAACTCTCTGAGCCTTTTCTTGGAATCAGAGTAATCCTGACCTTCCCAGTGAAAATGTTCCCTCATAGTGTGTAAAGTTTACCCAAAAGAGTAATCTTCTGGAGGGGAAGTTGAGGGAATAGAGTCCTCAGCATCAGAATCTTCATAAGGAGAGAAGGAATAGTCTTGGTCCTCAGAGGAATCCGAAGAAATAGACAGTTGTTCAGAGGAAGCAGATTCTTCCTCTTGTCTAGGCCTTTTGTCAGGAGGAGGCTGAGAACCCCTGATAAGAGAAATCAAATCTTCAGCCATCTTGAGCATCTGTTTCTTAGGCATAGGGCCTTGAACAGGAGACTGAAGTGAAACCTTTTTCGATTTGGAAGGAGTCTTCGACTTGGAAAACGTTTTGACTGTAAGAGTCGTCGGTCTGAAAACGCCTTCAGAAGGCAAAGGTGTTTCAAAAACACCGACTTCCTTGGAAGGTAAATTGTCGGTAGGGCCTGAAGTAAAAGGCTGCGTTGGCCTAGTACATTCTGTCAAAATATCCGTAGCGGTCTCAGGTTCCAGAACTGCGGTAGTCAGAGGCTGCGTCAGAGCCTCACTGATAACCGGAGACCGGATCAACCGAGGCCTCGGAATCGGGCTTAGGCCTGGGCTGTCGATCCTTATCCCTGCGCTTTTTGTGCACGCCGGTAGTCGGTAGCTCCGATGGCATGTTATAATTAAATTTTCTGCCAAAAAAGTGTCGTGCGAAATCAAATCGTCTTTTAATAGTACGTTTATTAAATCTAGCTCAAAAACGACAAGAAGTGACGTCGTGATCAGGGCCTAGGCAAGGTATGCAATAAGAATGAAAATCCTTATGAGGTATTTGCTTCCCACAAGAAATACAATTGTTAACTTTTTCTGACATCGGTCTGAGGCAAGAAAAGTTTCCCCAACAGGGGTACTTAGCTTTATAGAAGACTTTGGTCTGAAATTCGAATTCGAAAATCTCAGGAGTCGGCCGACCGGCACTTGCGAACTGCTTCTGCTTCGGGCACCGCGTGGCAAGAAAGACTGAAGAAAATGGCGTCGGTTGCAATATATGTACCCCTGGCGCACTGACGTCAGGGATGAGGCGACAGCAACCGACATCGGACCAAGACTTTGGAAATCTGGCCGACTGCGGGACTGCCTGACGACAGGATAACCCAAGTGTGATGACTGCAGCAGGGTAACACGATGAACATCTTTACAATACAAAAAATAAGAAGACTAAGAGGAAAAGTAAAAAAAAAGAGATTAGTAATGGAGAAGTCAAAGAAATAGAAATTGGGGTTATGAAACAGCTGCAAAAAAAAGAATTCAGTGTAGTAAATCGAATACAGAAAGCACCACAACAGGATAGAGGAATGGATATCCAAATTAAAGGGAAAACCAGTGGAACAGGAAGCAATTGGTCAGGTGCCATATCAAGATATTTTGGAGCCTTCCACACAGGGCTGGCCTTACCGAAATGGTGCCCTAGGCGAAGTAGTGCTCTGGCGCCCCTTAAGCCCCACCCCACACCACACATGAAACACCCCTATTTGAGCCACACCCACTGGGTCACATTCCCCAAGAAAGCCACTCCAGTCATTTCCTTAAATTATTTAAATGCTTAGGAAGAAAAAGATACCTTGTAATGTAGTTAAACTGCAGCTACCTTTGCATATGTATTTTCTACTTGAAATACCACAGCCATATCATGGTCACGTGGAGTCCTAAGAAGGGTAATAGACCACCACCCCAGAGCAACCCCCAGCAGCAGCCCCCTCCTCAGCCATTCCAGTGTTCCATTATTTGGTTATCGCACCAGTTACCATGCATACTGTTCTATTTGCCTCTACAAAGATTACAGATATTGAAATAAAGTAGCATAAACACAGATAGCCATTTGCTAAACAAACATTACAGTCTCACAATGAAAACAGACTTAGCACGAGCAGTAAACTTCTCTGTCCTTGAAACTTACATTCATTGAAATGGCAAAACTCACATTCATTGAAACGGCATGAAAACCCACATTCATAGAAATGCATCTGGTTGGTGGAGAATTAAGTTTACCTTTGGGCTGTTTTCAAAACAGACTCCTTGCACACACTTTTTTAGGGCCATGCATACATGTATTTACTCTTTAATTCATTTTCCTGATTGGATTGAATTATATTCCTTGTATAATACAGCACCACTTGTTAGAATATGTTTTAAATTTGTAGGTTTTAAACATTATTTAATAAGCAATGAAACAAAATGTATGAACCAATAACTACCCATTCCAGAAAATTTCAACAATAAAAGGCCACTCAAGACTTCTATCATTACAATCCACCAATATTATTCCACACGCACAATCTCTGCAGAAGTAAAATCATCTGAATTCCACATTAAAGAAATCTGTAACTAATGAAGAGGTTGCTACTGGCAAACAACTTTACACATCAATGTTATCTACAAATTCAGTGCCTGCTGCCCTTGAAAAATTAATTGCCTGTATTACATTACAAATTAGTAAGTTGGTAATATTGCAGTAGGAAATGACTAACAAGTTCACAGTCACTAGGCATCTCATACAAACGGACATATTCAGGAGTGTAGAACCCCTATCCCCCCTTATAATGCACCAAATAATCAACAACCATATGGGCAATGCATATCAGCACTCCATCTACATGGTGTGGGAGTGGAATCCACAGCCTTCTGCACCAAAGGCAATTATGCTACTAACACTGCTTTCAGATTTTACAACACAGTGTGCCATTTGATAAACAAAAAACAGCTAGTTGCACACTGAAAGCAGTTACACTTGTTACAGTGTGTTCAATTTGTAGTTTTGAACATTTTTCCAGTAAGTAATGAAACAAAATGTATGACCCAATAATGACAAACCTGCCCATTTCAGAACATTTTAACCATAAATGGCCCCTCAAACTTCCTTAAACAGCATCAGTCAGCAAGCACAATCTCTGCAGAAGTAAAATTCATCTGAATAATTCTATATTAAAGAGATTTGTAACTAATGAAGAGGCTGTTACTGGCAAAAAACTTTATACTTCACTGTTCCATCTACAAATTCAGTGCTTGCTGCCCTTGAAGAATTGATTGCCTACGTTGCATTAAAGAAAAATGGTACACTGATAATATTGCAATACAGAATGACTGAGAAACAGACAAGTTACTAGGCATCTTAAACAAAGGATGGCACACTAAGGAATGCAGAACCCCTATCCCCTCTTAAAATGAAAAAATTAATGGCAACTAGGACATTACATACCATGCCCTCCATACCTCTCAAACTCTTGGCACAAGAAATCTGTACAAAGCCTAAAATAATGGGGGTGGGGTGGGCACAAAGGCCCCCAAACAGGGGCAGATTATAAATATTGCTCTTATAGACTTAAAAAGTTGCTAGAACAACAGCATTTGTCTTAGCATGAGTTTTCTGCAGGAAATAAAAGCTGAAAAACAAATGTGTGACATTTAGTTATTTAAATCCTCATTGATTTGCCAGAAAAACACAAATTTTATGAGGAATAGGTCAAAAATATGAGGCATAGGTCTGGACAGTTGAGAGGTATGCATACCTCTCAACCTTTTAGTGCAAGAAATCTGGACAAAGCCTAACACGATGTAGATGCAATGGTAGAAAAAGTAGGGATAGATTTTAAATATTGCACTTTTGTAACTTAGAAAGTTGATTTTTTGATCCTACTCTTTTTGATAGGTTCTGTAATATCTTTTATATCCAGATGAGCTACCATCAACTCAGGCAGATAGGTTCTTAGTTTAAGGTCTAATCTGAAGGGCAGCACAGTTAGGAGTGCAGCACCCACCAAACCCTGCCCTGCAGTGTCAGCAATCTAACCAAAATAATCGTATGCAATTGTTACAGGAAACATAAGAAATATTTTGTCCTAAATCTCAAGATGCTTGCCATTTTTTTCATGTTTTCTCCAGGACAAAGCTGCCCATTTAGGGACTGTTCTGTTTAAAGAGGGAAAGGTGGTAACCCTAGTTTTAAATTATATGAATTTTATTATGACAACTACTGCTGTAGTATAAATTAGTTCAGAGCCTGAAGATGCTGATATGGTGTGTCATAGGGAAATATCCTGCACTTTTTATCACAGTTCTTTATCTCAGATAGGTGTGTGTGTGTGTGTGTGTGTGCGCACTTGTTTATATGTGTGTTTCTGTTTAAACACTTGTGCACGAGGCTGTACAAGTGTACTGTACACATCTCTACTTTTTGCAAATGGAACTTTAGAACAAGTTGTGTACACATTACGTTTGATTGACTAAATGTGTATGTGCCGGACAAGACAACGAGAAAACTACTGAATTTCTACACACACACACACACACACACACACACACACACACATACTTTCTCTTGCATACAGAAACCAAGTTTAAACTACACAAACACACACACAAATACACTTACTGACCTTCTTTTTAAACGAAACGGCCACACACATACACACGGAATTAATCCCTTTCAAAGTGCTTGTTTAATTTCCAAGCGCCACCATAAAACGTCTTTACATCAGTGTTGGCGATTGGCGAACGTGCGTATGACACGCATATATTTCTCCTTAAAGGGAGTGGAAGCCTCCTCATCACACTGCAGGTATAAAAGTGGGAGGGCACTCGCTCCTCCCCCTTGACCTACGATTCTGGCACCCTATGGTTTATTTATTCATTTTAATTAATGTACTTTTCTTATTATGCGTTCACATATCATTAATTAAAATGAATAAATAAATGAACACAAACTGCGCCCGTTACTGTACAGCGCCCTAGGCGGTTGCCTAGTTTGCCTATGCCTAAGGCCGGCCGTGCTTCAACAGGAAACCAGTATAAATGTTCATTTGAAGCTAGACAGCAAGGAAAGGAACAGGAAACTGTGATGCAGTCAATGATGAGGAGTGATAGGCCAGTGAGCTCCCATATAGCAGAACAACAGATGAGACAGGAAGAAACTGAAGAGAATGTGCCACATGAAGATGCTATAGAACTTTCTGTAGAATGCCCGCAGGAAATGGAAAACAAGGGATGTGCCCTCAGTATGGAAGAAAATGAGTTAAGAGAAGAGTTGCTTGATTTAGTAGACAAAGACAGATTTATTAAGATCAATGAGAGAAATAGACTGCAGAAGGTTAATAAAACCCCAAAAGTGAGAAGCTTGATAAAATAAATGAACACAGTAATTAGGACTGTCCATAGATATCCATGCGATATAACAGAAGTAAACAGAATATATTACTGTGCTGCCTTTCAGGCATATGATGAAGCCACATATACACACACACACACACACAGTGAATATAAAAAGTGTACACACCCCTGTTAAAATGCCAGGTCTTTGAGATATAAAAAAAAATGTGACCACAATAAATCATTTCAAAACTTTTCCCACCTTTAATGTGACCTATATAACCTGTACAATTCAATTCAAAAACAAACATATCGGTTAGGGGAAAAAATATAAAAAAATGAAAAACGTACAAGAAGCTGGTTGCATAAGTGTGCACACCCTTAAACTAATACTTTGTTGAAGCATCTTTTGCTTTAATTACAGCATTCAGTCTTCTTGGGTACACACCTGCCATCAATTAGAGAGAGACTGATTAACCCCAAATAAAGTTCAGCTGTCCTAGTAGAATTTCCCTGATATTTACTCAGTTGCCTGCTACAGCAAAAGCCATGGTTTGCAGACAGCTTACAAACCATCAAAGGGATCTCATTGTTGAAAGGTATCAGAGTAAGGAGAAAGGTAAAAAAAAAAAAAAATTCCACAGCATTGGATATACCATGGAACACAGTCATCAAAAAGTGGAGAAAATATGGGCCAATAGTGACGTTGCAAAGAACTGGACTTCCCTCCAAAACTGATGAAAAGACAAGATGAAAACTGGTCCGGGAGGCTGCCAAGAGACCTACAGCAACACTGAAAGAGCTGTAGGAATTTCTGGCAAGTACTGGTTGTGTACTACATGTGACAACAATCTCCCTTATTCTCCACATGTCTGGCCTATGGGGTAGGACTGCAAGACAGAAGCCTTTTCTTACACAGAAAAACATCCAGGCCCAGCTAAAATTTTCAAAACAATACATCAAGTCTCCCAAAAGCATGTGGGAAAATGTGTTATGGTCTGATGAGACCAAGGTTGAACTTTTCTGCCAAAATTTCAAAAGGTACATTTGGCGGAAAACCAACACTTCAGATAACCAAAAGAACACCATCCCCACGGTGAAGCATGGTGGTGGTAGTCTCATGCTTTGGGATTGCTTTTCTTCAGCCAGAACTGGGGCTTTAGTCAAGGTAGAGGGAATTATTAACAGTTCCAAATACCAGTCACTTTTGGCCCAAAACCTTCAGCCGTCAGCTAGGAAGATGAAGAGGAATTTCACCTTTCAGCATGACAATGACCCCAAGCATACATCCAAATCAACAAAAGAATGGCTTAACCAGAAGAAAATTAAAGTTATGCACTGGCCCAGCCAGAGCCCAGACTTAAATCCAATAGAAAATCTGTGGGGCGACCTGAAGAGGGCTGTGCACAAAACATGTGGGATCAAATATCACATACACACACATTATACCTATATATCTATTTATTTATTGATTAATAATAATAAATAAAAATAAATAAATATCACATACACACATTATATCTATATATCTATCTATCTATATATATATATATATATATATATATATATATATATATATATATATATGTGTGTGTGTGCATGTGTGCATGAGTGTGCATGAGTGTGTATATATATATATATATATATATATATATATATATATATATATATATATGCGCACACACAATTAAATACACACACATATACAGCTTTCCTCTAGCAAATAAATAAATAGTAGAAGCAGCTCTGTATCTTGTTCTCATGGCTCCATGGAGACATTCTTATAGAAATAAAAACAGAAGACTTCTTTCTTTCAATGGCTAGGAGATAATGTTTTTTGAAAGCATTCAAGTGCTTTCCTATTATAGAAAGTAATAGAGATAAGACAAAACCAGACAACACTTAGAAGCACAGGCTGTACCATATTTCTTAGCATGGATTACCTTCCATTTAGGTTCACCAAAGTTTGTGTGCGCGCAGCTGTCAGTTGGGACAATTATTCTTATTAGGAGGTTAAAACTTCAACATCTGAAGTTGTACACAGTGTGTGTGTTAGCATTAAGTTAATAGGTTTTAGGGGTGTACGTTTTTTGTTTGAGGGATTTCAATAAAACAAAAAGTTTTGTAAGACGTGATATAGGATCAAATGGATATGACAAGAAACAACTGTATAAAAAATCAACCTGCCAAACATTAGTGTGTGCATGTAACACAAAAGCTGGAACTAGATACTTAACAAAAGAGCTGTTACAAATAAAACATGGTAATAACTTTTGAACATAATGATGCTTTCTATATTATCTTTAAATGTTAATGGTCTTACAGATATATACAAAAAGGAGGAGTAGTGAACTACATTAAAAATGTAATGTGCAAATTGCTGTGCTACAGGAACCACATTTGGAAAGAACTGAACACGTGAATTTGATAAAGAAATGTTTTCAGGACGGTTATTCAGCAGAATATCTGGGACAAAGGAAAAGAACACTTCTTATATTACTTGCAAGAGGAGATCCAATAGTGACAGAAGAGGATTAAAAAAAGATAATAACTGTAGATTTGTAGTACTAAGGGGCTACTGACAATGGAAGAGTATTACACTGGTATGCATTTATAGTCCACCTAAAACTGCTATAATGGAGCTTAAAAAAATTCTGGTAGAAATCAGTTTTCAGCAAGGACTATTACTTATAGGAGGGGACTGGAATTTGATATGAAGTGGTTAAGATTTGTCTGGGGGGCCCTGAAGGGATAATATAACAAGGGAGGGCAGATTCTTGAAGACATTTATAAAAATATTTGGCATGGAAGATGTGAATTCAGTAGTAGGAGTTTGGAGTGAATTTACATATTATTCCCAAAGAAACAAAAACTGGGCTAGGTTAGACAGAACTTATATTTCACAAGAGAATGTGCATTTAAATGAAAGTTTTGATATACATCCAATAACTATTTCAGATCACAACCCAATAACTACTACAATAAAAATGCATGATGAAAAGAAAACCCACTGGAGCCACCATGACCGGTTAAAGCTTTATTTAAAACACATATAAGCGCTTTTGAGCATTAGCTCTTCATCAGATCTTTAAAAAAAAAGAGGAGTTAAAATCAGCTATATTTAAACAAATAACAGCCAATCAGAATCAATAGCAAACCTACACCACCTCAATAGGGGTTTTAAAGCCATACAACCATTTAACCGAGGTGTATGGTTAGCTTGCAGTTCAGCTATCCAGTTTAACTCAGCTAACTCAGTACTATGTACAATGTCCCCTCCCCTCATGCTCTCTTGGTGAATGTATAACACCATAAACTGAAATTTATGCTTTTTATTTCTATATGCCAATACAAAGCATTAGTTCTCAAACATAATCTGATGTCACTCATATGTTGCAGTATACGTTGTTTTAACATTCTATTAGTTTTCCCAACACAGAATGCTTGGCATGATGAGCACTCAGCTAGGTACACCGCATACAGTCTGGATATATACTTCCTACCTGACACAGGGTTTATAAAAATTTTATTTCTTTAACATATTGACATGCCTTGCATTTTCTACATTTGAAAGTTCCCAACTTCTTCCTGTGTGCATTAAACTTGTTGGGAAGTATGTTCTTAGATAAAATCCGTTTCAGATTCTGGCTATTAGTGTAAGCAAATCTGGGGTGGGGGCCTACTAGTGCTTTCAGTTTATCATCAGTATGTAAAATCTTCCAATTCTTTTTTATCACCTGGGAAATGGCATCAATATCACTATTATAATGTAAATTTATTCTCACAAATGGATTATTCAATTTATGTTCATTAGCAATAATCCCATTGTCAGAACTACCCATATTGCATTCAAACCAGGGCTTGCCTTTATTCCTTCTCCAAACTTTTGTCCTAGCTATTGTTCTCGTAACTCTGTGCTGGATAGCCACGACTAGCAAACATATGCTGCATATTATCTAGCTCACTTTCATATATATTGTCTTCAGTGCACCATCTGGAGATTCTTAGTCCCTGCCCACTCATTACATTATCAAAAATGTGCCTTGGGTGCATGCTATCATACATTAACCTGTTTCTCCAGCAACTTTTCCTATACACTCTGGTTTGTAATTTGCCAGTCAAGTCTTTATAAATTTTCACATCTAGAAAATCTATTGACTCAGCAGAACAGTAAAACGTAAAAAAATCTGTTGTATTTTCCAAATATCTAGAAAATAACAATAATTCTTCAGTTGTACCACTCCACAAAATAAATATATCTTCCACAAATTGATGGTTCATTTTCAAACTTCCCTTCCAAGGACAAGTACTGGATAAAACTTGTATAACCTTCCACTGTGCCAACACCAAGTTGGCATATGTGTTGGCACAGTGGGTACCCATGGCTACACCATCTCTCTGCCAACAGTATTTATCATAAAACATGAATAAATTATTTCCCAATATCAATTCAAGAAAAGCACATCTGTATAACTTTCTTTTCATCAAATACTGCATGAGATGAAATAAAATCTTTAACAGCTGTGATTTTGGAAACATTCAGAATCACAGTAAATAAATTATTTACATCTAAAGTCACAAATAAATAACTTTTACAACCAGTTACAGATTCATATGAATCACTTAGATCTTAAAAAACAAGAAGTGTCATTAATCACTGCTGGTGCAAAAGATAACATTGTTTTAAGTTTCTTCTCCACCCATATGGAGAGGAACTCAGTAACCCAGTCTCTGCCAGATACTATTGGTCTGTATGGAGGTTTGAGGGGATCCTTATGGATCTTGGGTAGACCTTTCAATAGAGGTCTAAATAGGTTGTTCAACTATCAAAAACATATATATCTTCAGTTATAACATTAGATTGCAATAAATCATTTAAAGTTTGCTTTACATGTACAATAAAATCACTCACTTGATTACTTGTTATATTCTGGCAAGTAACATTTTCTCTGAGCATTTTCAATATATCTTGTAAGTAATCCTCTTTGTCAAGTATTAGAATTCCACCCCCATTATCAGCTGGTCTGATAGTAACATCAAAATTGTTCCTCAAATTGTTAAGAGCTTTCAATTCAGACTCCGTTAAATTATAGTAGCCATGTCTCTTCTTTGTAGCTAACATATCAGAAATTTCCATTGTACATAAATTCAAAAAAGTGTCCATAACAGGATGTGCAGGTGGTAAAAATGTGCATGGCTTCTTCAGAGGTATCTCAGTACTATCATTGTCCTGTTGGATAAACAGTAATTTAAGGAGAACTTTTCTCCCAAACAAATGTAAGTTAGAAAAAACAAGATGCGTTTTGGCACTTTGTGCTGATATAAAAGACATGCCTCTGTTTAACAGAGTAAGTTCAGAGTCTGATAAAACATATTTAGAAAGATTGTAAACAATATTTTCATCAGTATGACATACGGTACCTCTTATCCCATCAGTTTTCTTTTCTTTTCTCTGCTGGGTGATCTTTCTTTCCATTGTGTTTTTCATCCTCATAGGGATGGGAGAGTTGGAAAACCCGAACCAATCAAAAAGCATCACTTTCAGTCTAGCTCTCAGTTCTTTATGTAAGCTTTCATCATTGTTTGTGGCTCCATCACATTGACTCTGCAGTATACAGCCATTTTTACTTAAATTTTCATTTTGCAACTCATTTTCACTCACCACTGTGTTCTTAGAGAACGCTGGTGCTTCTCGGACTATTCCTGTCACACCAGAAGTGCTAGGTCCTTTCACTTCCGGTCGAGTCTTTCCCTCAACCAGTTCAACCTCAGTTGCATTTTTGTTCATATTTTTGGCACCAGAATTAAATCTGGGCCATACAAAGACATTGCCCTTGGAAAAATCAGTATAGTTTCTTTGTAATTCCGTATTTTAATATGCTGCAAATTTTCATCATAAGTATTGAGAGAATAAAACAGAGTGTCTAGCCTTGTAAAATACACATTATTGTCCGGGTTCTTTTCTATTTCGTTCTGCATTTTCTCTATTTTTTCAACTAATTCATTTTCAATAGGTGAAAAAAAGTCCAACAACAACTGCATATACTTAAAGCTGGTGTCTAAGTTCAAGGATTGCCATCTGGCCAACAGTTCACGGTAAGCCTCCCCATGGGAAGGCATATATAGAACATGCAGTCCTCTTGGAACTATTTTAAAATGAAGGCATGCTTCAAGATGGAGTCTTTGCCATTGCATGCATTTGAGGTTAAACCGTTCTTTTTCTAGTTCCAAAATGTTTTCATTAAGACATTCATCCTCACAAATATGAGGGTCAATGCATTCTCCACTGACATTCAGTTGAACAAATAACCGGGGTTATGGTTCATATTTACCATTCACTTTGCTCTTTCCTTGAATGTTCTTGTACATGGTGTCACAGGGTGGTATTCAAGTTCAATAACTTCTGGGTCACCACCAGCCATGTCTACTTCCTCAGCTGAAAATAAAGCAGCAACAGCAATAAAAATCCACAGCAGCCAAGAAAGAAGTAAAATTCCACAGTTGTAAAATATACCATAAATGATGAAAAGAAAAACCCAATGGAGCCACCACAACTGGTTAAAGCTTTATTTAAAACACAGATAAGCGCTTTCGAGCATTAGCTCTTCATCAGATCTAAAAAACAAAAACAATTAAAATCAGCTATATTTAAACAAATAACAATGAAGCAGAGTCAACAGCAGAACCTACACCTCTTCAATAGAGGTTTTAAGGGCATACAACCATTTATCTGAGGTGTATGGTTAGCTTGCAATTCAGCTATCTATCTTAACTCAGTGCTATGTACAATGTCCCCTCCTCTCATGCTCTCTTGTTGAATGTATAAAAATGCAGGGTAATGAAATAAAAATGAGACAATGGTGCTTAACCATCCAGCTGTCGAAAAGAGAGGAATTTAAGGAATAAGTAATGGAAAGTATTCCAGAGTTATTAAAGAGGATATAAATTTCTTCTGAAAATATAGCTAGAGAGTCAGATAAAATTAAAGTGGAGTTTAAAAATAGGGTGGAAATAAGAGAGATATGGTTAAGAAGTAACAAGAATTATTTAGAGGGACTGACAAATGTTAAAGTACTGCAGAATGGGGGAATTTCAAAGAACAGGAAGAGGAGCAATTACAAAATGCTAAGCAGAAAATAAAGGATTACCTTGATAATATCCATGAGTTTAGTACGACTGCTGTTATGCAACTGTTTGTTTAATAACGCCAGAGCACAAAAACTTTAGTGCAAGGTGTGAAGACTGGTAGAGAAGGGGTGAAGGCTGCCAGCCTAGTCAAACAGAATTTGATACATAATTCTGGCATTTGTAAATATAAATATAAAATACAGGCTCATTTCTTAAATGAAAGAAAACACTGTAAAATGTGAACTTCAAGATTGTAGCAACATTGCCATCTGCTGTAAGGAAAACTAAGCCAAGCATTTCAAGTGTTCTTTGAAATTAAAATTATGTTTTGTATGTCCTTTGAAGTTAGAATTTGGAGTCGATGAGTCTGGAGTAAGCATCATGCCTATTGTTTTAAGGCTAAAGTTAATGACCAGAATTTACATGCGGAATGTCCTTTATTGCTCTAAGTGTAAAAGAATGTAAATGTAGTTTCTGTGGCCTGGGAACCAGGAAAGTGTAAACAAATGATGTAATGTATTATCAGAACTGCAGTTTCAATTTAAACAGTGAGAAGCAGAGATTATTAAGTATTTTTGTCTTGATATCTAACCTCAGCATTGTCTGCTGTCTTAAGTAAGTTATCTTAGAAGTGTGTTTTCTTGTAGAAATAGCTAGGACTATAAAGATTAGACTAAATGTTTTTCTGTTATGTCAGAACTGTACTATGGAATTATTTTAAGTTTATGTGTGATCTCTGATCTCTTGAATAGCACTGTGGTGTAGAAGTACTGTCTTGGGTTTTAATTACTTATTTATTAAATATGTTAAAAAAAACTCTTACCTGTGGCTGGTTTGTGTAGAGATAAGCAAGTTCTAGAGTACATTGCATATTTATAGAGTTTATTGTACAAGGCCACTCTAATAAGCCTTAGACTGATTAGTCACACTTACCAATTGGATAATAATATTGCACAGTAATAAATGGACACCCTTTTAAGGGCCTTTAGGTAGCTGATAATTATTAGCTGGTGGTGGCAGTGATTACTATCGTATAGTCTGGTTAAAGGGGCACATCTGGAGAATCTGTATCAGCCTTACTTATCTCTAAGAGTGTGTGTGTCAGCTACGTGGGCAGGGACACAAAGCACTGGTTGAACGAAGAGGGTACTGGAGGTTTTAGTTTGCCAGCTAGGCTGAGATCTGGACCCTATAGCTGTGCCAGTGGGGAGTCTTATTGGGGACCTGGGGAGAAAGGGAGCAACCAGCCCCAGACTGACTGTGATCTCTATGTGCACTTAAGGGAAATTGTACTTTACTGTGTGTATTTGTTATCCTTTCCTCTTATATGAGATGCCCTCTCTGGTGTTAGTGGTGAGGATTGAGGCTCCTTGATTGCTGGGCCAGGGCGCGGGCGTCACATGTGGTTTGCAGTGGTGGGATCCACTTCCCATTTGTGGTGGCAGTGGATATCCACATCACATATTAATTAGTTGGCAAATACTAATTGACTTGTAGTGGTGTGGGTAGAGTGAATCCTGTAGCTTATGTACAGTGATCTCTGAAGGCGTTTTGTACTCTAAATTAGCCACGCAGTGAATACTCAGAGTTCAGATCACAATTGTTTTATTTCTTTTGTTAGCTTAGTCAGGGTGAGCAGACAGCATGCTGGCAGAGGAGTGTGGAAAGCTGACAAGGAGCCAGCTGGTGGAGATGTGCCAGGCTAGGGGACTGGTGCATGGAAACCTGAGTAAGGCAGACCTGATTTCAGTCTTGGTTACAACTGCATCAGAAAACAGCATCCAGGAGGACAATCAGACTGGCAGTGCAGATACAATATCCTCTGAGAATGTACAGCTTAACCTTTCTGCAAAGGACAGACTGGCAGTGGAGATACAGTATCCTTGGAAAATGGACAGCTCAACCTTTCTGCAGTGGACTTAAAAATCCAGCTGGAGCTAAAGAGACATGAGTTGGAGGCCAGGCATTTGGAGATAGAAGCTGAACTTAAGGAGCATCACAGGAGGCATGAGCGGGAAATGCTGACTCTTTGCCAGAGTCATGGAGGTAATGGGGAACGGAGTAACTGGACCCCAGAAGCACAACAGGTCAGTAAATTATTTCCGCAGTTTAAAGAGGGGGATAATTTTGATCATTTCATTCATTTGTTTGAGAGGGTATGCAAACAGTATAGTGTTGACCAAAGGCTCTGGGTATGGTTCATGACCCCTTTACTCCATGGGAAAGCTGTAACTTGTGTCTGTTTTGATTATACTGCTATAAAAAAATATTTTAGAATGTTTTAAGCTAACACCTGAAATGTATAGGAAAAAGTTTTGTGAGCATAGATGCAAGGCAGATGAAAGTGTGTGAATATGTTGCTGAACTGAGCACTTATTTTCATAGCTGGGTGAGTAGATGTCAGGTCACCACTTTTGAAAGGCTGCCAGACCTTTTGGTGAGGGAACAAGCCCTTAGCACTTTGCCTGAGGACATGAGGATCTGGTTAGCTGATAGACAATGCGTTACTTCAGATGAGCTGCGGAAGAAGGGAGACCTATACCTGGCCAGCAGGGCAGCCCTGCACAGGAAGGGGACCCCCAGTACTACTCATGGGTCTAAAGGAACCCATGGCGGGCAGAACAGACTGCTACAACAGAATCTCCCAGTAGCAGGGGAAGCCACTAGTCCAGGTACACATCCAGGACCTAGGGTGAAATGTTTTGAATGCAACCAGTGGGGCCATGTGGCATACAGATGTCCAAGCAGGCAAGGTGGCGAACCATAGGTGAGGGAGCCAATAACTGGGAAAGACAAAATGCCAACAGTAGGTTGTCTTGAGACAACAGGGGTACTAAACTACCATCCTGCAGATGTCCTGAGAGGGAAGGATTTGGATGAGGCAGTACCATGTACTTATGTAGTTACACGCAGTAAGGCTAGGAGACAAGCACGTGGATCTGGTAGCCTGGGCGGACCCAGACAGACTGCATACTTGCAGCCAGGACTGGTGAGGTGGTTACTTCAGAGAGTGATCTACGCTGTAGCAGTAAGACTGAAGGTGAGCCACAGCTGCTTGTGGGTACTGATGTTCCCTTGGACAGGGTAACTGCAAAGGTAGAGGTGAGTAGTAGTACCTAGGCTGACAGTGAGGCACCACTGTCAGAGGATGCAAGACTTCCTGTGGAAGGGGAGCTGGGAAGTGTTACAAGGAGGGAGTTGAGAGAGGCTCAGCTCTCAGATCCTACATTGCAAGGCCTGAGGCAGGTAGCTAGGGAGGCACCCGATTCTCAAGGGAAGGGGGAATCTGTATACCGTGACAAAGGGTTACTGTACAAAGAGTGGACTCCTGAGGGAGGGCTAGAAGGTGAGAGAGTACAGCAGTTGGTAGTGCCTAGAGCCTACCGTCTGGCGCTTCTAGCCATAGCCCATGATATTCCCTTTGCAGATCATATGGGCATAAAATGTACAGAGAGACATATTATTCAAAACTTCTAATGGCCTGGAATTTCCAGAGATGTAACAGGGTACTACACGACCTGTGAGCAGTGCCAAAAGGTAGGCAAGGCAGGAGACAAAGTGAGAGCTCCTTTGATGCCTTTGCGTGTGATTGAGGAGCCATTTCAGAGGGTAGCTATGGATACTGTGGGTCCCCAAGTTCCACAGGGAAAACGTATATCCTAGTGGTAGTGGATTATGCTACCCGATACCCTGAGGCAGTGGCTTTGTCCTCCATTGAGGCAGAGAAGGTGGCAAATGCTTTGTTAGAGATTTTCAGCAGGGTGGGTTTCCCAAAAGAAATACTGTCTGACAGAGGTGCCGATTTCATGTCAGACCTGCTGGCTTGTCTGTGGAAGTCCTGTGGGGTGAAGCACATGAAGACCACCCCCTACCATCCCCAGACTAATGGCCTTGTTGAGAGGTTAAACTCTACAATCAAGTCCATGCTATGGGCATTTGCAGATCAGTTTAAGAGGAACTGGGACAAATATTTGCCCCATCTGTTTGCTTACAGAGAGGTTCCCTAGGGATCCACAGGTTTTTCACCCTTTGAGTTGCTCTATGGGCATAGGGTGAGGGAACATCTGGATTTAATTTGAGATGAGTGGGAAGGTGAGTGCGAGACCCACAAGGAGTCTTGTGGCATACGTCCTAAACCTCAGGACAAGGCTCAGGGAACTCATGGGCTTGGCCCAGGAGAAGCTGGCAGAAGCCCAACAACAGAAGAAGGTGTAGAATGACAGGAATGCTCGAGCTAGAGAGTATGCTGTGGGGCAGCAGGTAATGGTTCTCATTCCTGTCAGACACAACAAGATGCAAGAAGCTTGGGAGGGACCCTACCAGGTGGTAAGAAAGGTAAGTGATGTTAACTACATGGTGGAATTGCTAGGCAGTTGGCAGGGGCACAAACTGTACCATGTTAACATGATCAAACCTTACCATGATATGGAGGCCCTTGTGCATAAACATTTGCAGCGGATTGCAGGAGGGAGTCTGAGGGAGATCTGGGGACTGATCTCCTCAGTGAGGCTCGGGCTGACACTTCGGTGGAAGGGGTGGCAATATACCAGCAGCTATTTCCTACCCAGGTTTGAGAAATCTGAGCAGTGTTGCAGGAATTTGGGGACATGTTCACTGGGAAACCAGGGTGCACCCACCTGGTGCAACACTAGGTGGATACAGGACCCCAAAGGCCTATTAGGCAGACCCCTTGTTGGGTGCCTGAGAGAGTCAGACAGACTCTGAGGAAAGAGGTACAGGAGATGTTGGAACTAGGGGTGATTCAAGAGTCCAACAGTCCCTGGGCCTCCCCAGTGGTGCTGGTGCCAAAGAAGGATACCAGCACCAGGTTCTGTGTGGACTACAGGAAATTAAATAGTAGCACAGACTCGGATGCTTACCCCATGCCTAGGACAGATGAGGCCCTACAGCAGGTGGGTGGGGCTAAGTATCTTACAACCATTGATCTTACCAAGGGTTACTGGCAGGTGCCCTTGACTCCCACTGCTAGAGAGAAGTCAGCCTTTGTGACTCCTTTTGGCTTGTACGAGTTCACAAAGATACCCTTTGTGGTGAAGAATGCCCCAGTGACTTTCCAGAGGCTGGTAGATCATATCCTCGCAGCAGCAGGAGGGTTTGCCCTTGCTTACCTAGATGATATTGCCATCTACAACCATTCCTGGCCAGAGCATTTTCAGCATGTCAGGGAGGTGTTGGGCAGACTACAGAGGGCAGGGATGACCATTAAGCTGAGCAAATGTCAGGTGAGTATGGCAGAGGTCTCCTACCTAGGACATAGAGTGGGGAGTGGTAAGATAAGGCCAGAACCTGCCAAAGTGGAAGCCAATCAGGCATGGCCTGCACCTGCTACTAAAAAGCAGGTGAGGACATTCTTTGGGACAGCAGGGCACTACAGAAAGTTCGTCCCTAGTTATAGTACCATAGCTGCTCCCCTCACAGTCCTGACCAGGAAGAACAGGCCAGATAAGGTAGTGTGGACCCCAGCATGTGAGCAGGCATTCCAGAAGCTTAAAGAAGCTTTGGGAGGACCCCCTGTTTTAGCCAGTCCAGATTATAGCAAAGAATTTGTTGTGCAGGTGGATGCTTCAAACCATGGGGTAGGAGCTGTACTTACCCAGATTTCTTCAGAGGGGGAACAGCACCCAGTGGTTTATCTCAGTCGTAGGCTCCAACCCAGGGAGGAATGCTATGCAGCTGTAGAAAAGGAAAGGTCTAGCCATAGTGTGGGCATTGCAGAAACGTCAGCCTTATCTGTATGGAGGAAAATTCACCATTATGACAGATCACAACCCTCTAACATGGTTAAACAGAGCCAGTCAGCAGAATGCCAAATTGCTAAGATGGAGCCTGGGGTTGCAAACATATATGCCAGTGCAGCACCGCAGTGGGATTAGCAATGCCAATGCAGATGGGCTCTCAAGACAGGGAATGGGGTGATGTACACCCAGACAGACCTAACCCTGTCAAGAGGTGTTTATCAAGGGTCACTTGAAAAACTAGCTTGAGGTCTCCGGGGAGGGGGGGGGATGTGAAGACTGGTAGAGAAGGGGTGAGGGCTGCCAGCCTAGTCAAACAGAATTTGATACATAATTCTGGCATTTGTAAATATAAAATACAGGCTTGTTTCCTAAATGAAAGAAAACACTGTAAAATGTGAACTTCAAGATTGTAGCAACATTGCCATCTGCTGCAAGGAAAACTAAGCCAAGCATTTCAAATGTTCTTTGAAATTAAAATTATGCATTGTATGTCCTTTGAAGTTAGAATTTGGAGTCGAGTCTGGAGTAAGCATCCTGCCTAATGTTTTAAGGCTAAAGTTAATGACCAGAATTTACATGTGGAATGCCCTTTATTGCTCTAAGTGTAAAAGAATGTAAATGTGGTTTCTGTGGCCTGGGAACCAAGAAAGTGTAAACAAATGATGTAATGTTTTATCAGAACCGCAGTTTCAATTTAAAAAGTGAGAACCAGAGATTAAGCATTTTTGTCTTGATAGCCAATCTCAGCACTGCCTGTTGTCTTAAGTTATCTTAGAAATGTGTTTTCTTGTAGGAATAGCCAAGACTATAAAGATTAGACTAAGTGTTTTTCTGTTATGTCAGAACTGTACTACAGGATTGTTTTAAGTTTCTGTGTGATCTCTGAACTCTTGAATAGCACTGTGGTTTAGTAGTATTGTCTTGTGTTTTAATTATTTATTATTAAATATTTTAAAAATCTTTTACCTGTGGCTGGTTTGTGTAGAGATAAGTAAGCTCTAGAGTACATTGCATATTTATAGAGTTTATTGGACAAGGCCACTCTAATAAGCCTTAGACTGATTAGTCAAACTTACCAATTGGATAATAATATTGCACAGTAATAATTGGACACCCTTTTAAGGGCATTTGGGTAGCTAATAATTATTAGCTGGTGGTGGCAGTGATTACTACCATATAGTCTGGGTAAAGGGGCACAGCTGGAGAATCTGTGTCAGCCTTTCCCAGGAGTGAAGTTGTATAAATACTTATCTCTAAGTGTGTGTGTGTCAGCTACCTGGGCAGGGACACAAAGCACTGGTTGGACAGAGAGGTTACTGGAGGTTTTAGCTTGCTAACTAGGCTGAGATCTGGACCCTATAACTGTGCCAGTGGGGAGTCTTACTGGGGACCTGGGGAGCAAGGGAGCAATCAGCCCCAGACTGACTGTGATCTCTGTGTGCACTTAAGGGAAATTGTACTTTACTGTGTGTATTTGTTATCCTTTCCTCTTATGTGAGATGCCCTTTCTGGTGTTAGTGGTGAGAATTAAGGCTCCTTGATTGCTGGGCCATGGCGCGGGCATCACACAAGGACTCAGGCAACAGAAAGTAGAAAGGGTTTTCGCCAAGCTTAGGGAGCCAATAACAAGGAAGACAAGAGATCCAGCAGAGGTAATAGAAATATTTCAGAAATTTTATGAAAGTATGTATATAAAGCAGAGAAATATGGAGATCAAGAAAAGGTACAATTAGACATGTTTATGGAAGAATTAAATATGCCAAGGTTACCAGCAGATGAGACCCAATTACTAACAGGATAGGAGGAAAGAAGATAAAAATAGTGAAGCATAACCAATCTACAGGAAAGTCCACAGGAATAGATGGTATTCCTTTGGAAGCTATGATGGAAAAAATTGATAAAGTTCTGGAAGGCTTTGTTTAACAGTATTTTAAGAGAAGAAGCACCAACATCCTGGAAGAACGTTATGGTGGCTGTAATACCTAAAGAGGGTAAAGACTCATCAGATCCAGCTTCATACAGGTCCATTTCAATAAACCATGATTATAAAGTGTTTATGTCTATAATGGCTAAATGAATGGTAAAGGTGATGCCAACATTGACAGATATGTATCAATGTGGTTTTGTGAAGGGGAGGCAAACTTTTGACAACATTAACAGAGAAGTGATGATCCAGAGGGAAGCTGAACAAAACAAAATGGCACTGTTGTTGTTTGATCTTGATGCAGAGAAAGCATTTGACAGAAAAAGCTGGGAGTTTATGAGCAGGACACTGGAAGCATTTGCATTCCCTGGTAAAATTATACGGTTGATTAGGAGGATATATGAGGGATCAGAGGCAAAAATTAAAGTGGGTGGGTTCCTATCTGATAATTTCTGTTTCAGGCAGGGGTGTCCTCTTTCTGTTTGCGCAGAGGAACCAGGCATGGATGTCCTCTTTCCCCTTTGTTATTTGCAGTATATTTAGAACCACTGGCAAAGAAAATAAGCAGCTCAGAAATTCAATGATATAATTCTTATGGTGGTCAACAAAAGCTGGGTCTACTTACAGATATTCCGACATTTCAGCATTTTGAGGCAATTTCAAATCTCTTCGGGATACAAAATTAATGAAGCTAAAACAAAGGCAATAGCTATAAAGTCAGCACTTAGGAGTATAGATTAAAAAGGATTGTGCTGTAGCAGTTAAGGATCTGTGGGAAGAGACTAAACAAAAGATAATATAAAAAGAGAGAAATTGGAAGCTTTATTATATGGTTATGGATAGCAAGATGCAAACAGTTAAAATGTTTTTAGTCCCTTTACTGTTATACACAGGTCAGGCAAATTTTAATCAACCAGAGAAGCTATGGATAGCAATTAATAAACAGCTGAACTATTTTATCTGGGAGAGGAAGATGGCAAAGAGTCAAGTGGGATAAGTTTATTCTTCCAATTGAACAGGGCACTTTGAGATTACCCAATTTGAAGGGGTATTTCAGAGCTTTAAAGTTAAGGCTCCAATACATAGTACAAGCAGAAACCTATAACCCAAAGCAGAAAGGGATGATGATGTAACAGTAGGAAGCTCAAGAAACAAGGAGAGACTGGGAGTTTGGATGCAGATCCTTAAGGAGAACAACAATAACCCTACAGAATATTATATTCATAAAATAGCAGAATGTACTCTAAGAACTAAGCCAACACAAGAAGGGAGAAAGAAGATTCTGCTGATAGGAATGACTGCAATTACAGACACAGACAATAGGCAAGAGCAGGCTGGAATTTACTGGAGAAAACTGGCAAAAGAACCAAGGTATCGGAAGCAAATAATTAGAAAGGCAAAGGTAATAGGCTGGAAAGAGAACCAAGGTATTGGGTGCAAATACTTAAAGACGAAAAGGTAATAGGATGGGAAGAGGCCAAGAATTTATTTGGACTGCAGTTTAGAGATTGCCTGTACTCTGATATCAATCCTTGATAGAGAAGGCAAAGAGAAAGAAATAGGGGGATCCCAAGCAAAATACCCTAACTAGTAGAGTTTTTAGTAGAATTGAAAACAAAACTTACTGTCAAAAAAGGAACAGTTAGCAGAGCATACAAAATATTGCATGATAACTATAAGAATCAATCCGAGGAGGTTACAAAGGGTTGGGAAAAGAGACTGGATAAGCAATTCACAATGAAACAATGGGGGTATATGTATGTGTGTCAAACAAGCAACAAAGTCTAGAAAATTTAGGATCTTTGTTGGAAGTGTTTACATAGGTATTTTTATACCCCAAGTAGACACCAAAATGTTTTTCTTCAGGTAGACAGCAAATGTTGGAGGTATGATGAGAAAAAGAAGTAATTGGGAACATTTTCTAGAAGTGTAATGAATTGGGAGACTTTAAATATTCTCTGCAGACTGCTCTGTCAGAGATACTGGGTGAGTAAATTGGTGTAAGTAAGAAATGAGAATCTAATTCATCCTCACAAATATGGGGGTCAATGCATTCTCCACTGACATTCAGTTGAACAAATAATTATGGTTCATTTACCATTCACTTTGCTCTTTCCTTGAATGTTCTTGTACATGGTGTCACAGGGTGGTATTCAAGTTCAATAACTGGTCACCACCAGCCATGTCTACTTCCTCAGCTGAAAATAAAGCAGCAACAGCAATAAAAATCCACAGCAGCCAAGAAAGAAGTAAAATTCCACAGTTGTAAAATATACCATAAATGATGAAAAGAAACCCAATGGAGCCACCACAACTGGTTAAAGCTTTATTTAAAACACAGATAAGCCTTTGAGCATTAGCTCTTCATCAGATCTAAAAAAAAAACAATTAAAATCAGCTATATTTAAACAAATAACAATGAACAGAGTCAACAGCAGAACCTACATCTTCAATAGGTTTTAAGGGCATAAACCATTTATCTGAGGTGTATGGTTAGCTTCAATTCATATCTATCTTAACTCAGTGCTATGTACAATGTCCCCCCTCTATGCTTCTTGTTGAATGTATAAAAATGCAGGGTAATGAAATAAAAATGAGACAATGGTGCTTAACCATCCAGCTGTCAAAAGAGGAATTTAGGAATAAGTAATGGAAAGTATTCCAGAGTTATTAAAGAGGATATAAATTTCTTCTGAAAATAAGCTAGGGGTCAGATAAAATTAAAGCAGAGTTTAAAAACAGGGAGGAAATAAGAGAGATATGGTTAAGAAATAAGAAATACTTAGAGGGACTGACAAATGTTAAAGTACTACAGAATGGAATTTCAAAGAACAGGAAGAGGAGCAATTACAAATGCTAAGCAAAAAATAAAGGATTACCTTGATAATATCCATGAGTTTAATGACTGCTGTTATGCAACTGTTTGTTAATGCCCGAGCACAAAAACTTTAGTGCAAGGTGTGAAGACTGGTAGAGAAGGTGAAGGCTGCCAGCCTAGTCAAACAGAATTTGATACATAATTCTGGCATTTGTAAATATAAATATAAAATACAGGCTATTTCTTAAATGAAAGAAAACACTGTAAAATGTGAACTTCAAGATTGTAGCAACATTGCCATCTGCTGTAAGGAAAACTAAGCCAAGCATTTCAAGTGTTCTTTGAAATTAAAATTATGTTTTGTATGTCCTTTGAAGTTAGAATTTGAGTTGATGAGTCTGGAGTAAGCATCCTGCCTATTGTTTTAAGGCAAAACGTTAATGACCAGAATTTACATGTGGAATGTCCTTTATTGCTCTAAGTGTAAAATAATGTAAATGTAGTTTCTGTGGCCTGGGAACCAGGAAAGTGTAAACAAATGATGTAATGTTTTATCAGAACTGCAGTTTCAATTTAAACAGTGAGTAGCAGAGATTATTAAGCATTTTGTCTTGATATCCAACCTCAGCATTGCTGCTGTCTTAAGTAAGTTATCTTAGAAGTGTGTTTTCTTGTAGAAATAGCTAGAACTTTAATGTTTAGACTAAGTGTTTTTCTGTTATATCAGAACTTTCCTACTGTATTGTTTTAAGTTTCTGTGTGATCTTTGAACTCTTGAATAGCACTGTGGTGTAGTAGTATTGTCTTGTGTTTTAATTATTTTTTTCTTAAATATCTTAAAACCTTTTACCTGTGGCTGGTTTGTGTAGAGATAAGCATGCTCTAGAGTATATTGCATATTTATAGAGTTTACTGTACAAGGCCACTCTAATAAGCCTTAGACTGATTAGTCACACTTACCAATTGGATAATAATATTGCACAGTAATAAATTTGGGCACTCTTTTACGGGCCTTTGGGTAGTTGATAATTATTAGATGGTGGTGGCAGTGATTACTACCGTATAGTCTGGGTTTAAAGGGCACATCTGGAGAATCTGTATCAGCCTTACTTATCTCTAAAGTGTGTGTGTGTCAGCTACTTGGGCAGGGACACGAAGCACTGGTTGGACAGAGAGGGTACTGGAAGTTAGCTTGCCAGCTAAGCTGAGATCTGGACCCTATAGATGTGGCAGTGGGGAGTCTTACTAGGGACCTGGGGAGCAACCAGCCCCAGACTGACTGTGATCTCTGTGTGCACTTAAGGGAAATTGTACTTTACTGTATGTATTTGTTATCCTTTCCTCTTATATGAGACTCCCTCTCTGGTGTTATTGGTGAGGATTGAGGCTCCTTGATTGCTGGGCCAGGGGCGCGTCACATGTGTTTGCAGTGGTGGGATCCACTTCACATTTTGGTGGCTGGTATCCCACATATTAATTAGTTGGCAAATACTAATTGGCTTGTAGTGGTGTGGGGAGAGTGAATCCTGTAGCTTATGTACAGTGATCTCTGAAGGTGTTTTGCACTCTGAAATGGCCATGCAGTGAATACTCAGAGTTCAGATCACAATTGTTTTATTTCTTTTGTTAGCTTAGTCAGGGTGAGCAGGCAGCATGTCAGCAGAGGAGTATGGAAAGCTTGACAAGGAGCCAGCTGGTGGAGATGTGCCAGGCTTGGGGACTGGTGCATGGAAACCTGACTAAGGCAGACCTGATTGCAGCCTTGGTTACAGCTGCATCAGAAAACAGCATCCAGGAGGACAATCAGACTGGCAGTGGAGATACAATATCCTCAGAATGGACAGCTAACCTTTCTGCAAAGGACAGACTGGCAGTGGAGATACAGTATCCTTGGAAAATGGACAGCTCAACCTTTCTGCAGTGGACTTAAAAATCCAGCTGGAGCTAAAGAGACATGAGTTGGAGGCCAGGCATTTGGAGATAGAAGCTGAACTTAAGGAGCATCACAGGAGGCATGAGCGGGAAATGCTGACTCTTTGCCAGAGTCATGGAGGTAATGGGGAACGGAGTAACTGGACCCCAGAAGCACAACAGGTCAGTAAATTATTTCCGCAGTTTAAAGAGGGGGATAATTTTGATCATTTCATTCATTTGTTTGAGAGGGTATGCAAACAGTATAGTGTTGACCAAAGGCTCTGGGTATGGTTCATGACCCCTTACTCCATGGTAAAGCTGTAACTTGTGTCTGTTTTGATTATACTGCTATAAAAAAATATTTTAGAATGCTTTAAGCTAAAACCTGAAGCTTATAGGCAAAAGTTTCATGAGCATAGATGCAAGGCAGATGAACGTGTGTGTGAATATGTTGCTGAACTGAGCACTTATTTTCATAGCTGGGTGAATGGATATCAGGTCACCACTTTTGAAGGCTGGCAGACCTTTTGTTGAGGGAACAAACCCTTAGCACTTTGCCTGATGACATGAGGATCTGGTTAGCTGATAGACAATGTGCTACTTCAGATGATTTGGGGGAAAAAGGGGAGACCTATACCTGGCAAGCAGGGCTGCCCTGCACAGGAAGGGGACCCCAGTACTGCTCATGGGTCTAAAGGAACCCATGGTGGGCAGCACAGACTGCCCCAACAGAATCTGCCAGTAGCAGGGGAAGCCACTAGTCCAGGTACACGTCCAGGAGCTAGGGTTAAATGTTTTGAATGCAACCAGTGGGGCCATGTGGCATACAGGTGCCCACGGAGGCAAGGTGAGAAACCAAAGGTGAGGAGCCAAGTAAGTGGGAAAAACAAAATGCAAATAGTAGGTTGTCTTGAGACAACAGGGGTACTAAACTACCATCCTGCAGATGTCCTGAGAGAGAAGGATTTGGATGAGGCAGTACCATGTACTTATGCAGTTACATGCAGTGAGGCTAGGAGACAAGCATGTGGGTCTGGTAGCCTGGGGGAGACCCAGACAGACTGCATACTTGCAGCCAGGACTGGTGAGGTGGTTACTTCAGGGAGTGAGCTACGCTGTAGCAGTGAGACTGAATGTGAGCCACAGCTGCTTGTGGGTACTGATGTTCCCTTGGACAGGGTAACTGCAAAGGTAGAGGTGAGTAGTAGTACCCAGGCTGACAGTGAGGCACCACTGTCAGAGGATGCCAGACTTCCTGTGGAAGGGGAGCTGGGAAGGGTTACAAGGAGAGAGTTGAGACAGGCTCAGCTCTCAGACCCTACATTGCAAGGCCTGAGGCAGGTAGCTACGGAGGCACCTGATTATCAAGGAAAGGGGGAAAATGTATACTGGGACAAAGGGTTACTTTACAGAACGTGGACTCCTGAGGGAGGGCTAGAAGGTGAGAGAGTACAGCAGTTGGTAGTGCCTAGAGCCTACCATCTGGCGCTTCTAGCCATAGCCCATGATATTCCCTTTGCAGGTCATATGGGCATAAAATGTACAGAGAGACATATTATTCAAAACTTCTATTGGCCTGGAATTCCCAGAGATGTAACAGTTTATTGCAGGACCTGTAAGCCAAAAGGTAGGCAAGGCAGGAGACAAGGTGAGAGCTCCTTTAAAGCCTTTGCCTGTGATTGAGGAGCCATTTCAGAGGGTAGCTATGGATATTGTGGGTCCCAGTTCCACAGGGAAAAAGTATATCCTAGTGGTAGTGGATTATGCTACCTGATGCCCTGAAGCTTTGGCTTTGTCCTCCATTGAGGCAAAGAAGGTGGTAAATGCTCTGTTAGAGATTTTCAGCAGAGTAGGTTTCCCAAAAGAAATACTGACTGACAGAGGTACCAATTTCATGTCAGACCTGCTGGCTTGTCTGTGGAAGTCCTGTGGGGTGAAGCACATGAAGACCACCCCCTACCATCCCCAGACTAATGGTCTTGTTGAGAGGTTAAACTCTACAATCAAGTCCATGCTATGGGCATTTGCAGATCAGTTTAAGAGGGGGTGGGACAAATATTTGCCCCATCTGTTGTTTGCTTACAGAGAGGTTCCTCAGGAATCCATAGGTTTTTCACCCTTTGCGTTGCTCTATGGGCATAGGGTGAGGGGACCTCTAGATTTAATTTGAGATGAGTGGGAAGGTGAGTGTAGGTCTCATAAGGAGTCTGTTGTGGCATATGTCCTAAACCTCAGGACAAGCTGAGGGAACTCAAGTGCTTGGCCCAGGAGAACCTGGCAGAAGCCCATCAACAGAAAAAGGTGTAGTATGACAGGAATGCCCAAGCTAGAGAATATGCTGTAGGGCAGCAGGTAATGGTTCTCATTCCTGTCAGACCCAACAAGCTGCAAGCAGCTTGGGAGGGTCCCTACAAGGTGGTAAGAAAGGTAAGTGATGTTAACTACATGGTGTAATTGCCAGGCAGTGGCAGGGGCACAAATTGTACCATGTTAACATGATGAAACCTTACCATGATAGGGAGGCCCTTGTGCTGAGCATTTGCAGTGGATTGCAGGAGGAGTCTGAGGGGGATCTGGGGACTGATCTCCTCAGTGAGGCTCAGGCTGACACCTCAGTGGAAGGGGTAGCAATGTCCCAGCAGCTATCTCCTACCCAGGTTTGAGAAATCTGAGCAGTGTTGCAGGAATTTGGGGACATGTTCACTGGGAAACCAGGGTGCACCCACCTGGTGCAGCACCAGGTGGATACAGGACCCCAAAGGCCTATTAGGCAGGCCCCTTATAGGGTGCCTGAGAGAGTCAAACAGACTCTGAGGGAGGAGGTACAGTAGATGTTGGAACTAGGGCTTATTCAAGAGTCCAACAGTCCCTGGGCCTGCCAAGTGGTGCTGGTGCCAAAAAAGGATGGAAAGCACCAGGTTTTCTGGAATTACAGGAAATTAAAGTCACACAGTCAGATGCTTACCCCATACTTAGGACAGATGAGGCCCTAGAGCAGCTGGGTGGGGCTAAGTATCTTATAACCATTGATCTTACCAAGGGTTACTGGCAGGTGCACTTGACTCCCAGTGCTAGAGAGAAGTCAGCCTTTGTGACACCTTTTGGCTTGTATGAGTTCCAAAAACCCCAAAGATGCCCCTTTGGGATGAAGAAAATTGGGCCCCCAGGTGGGGCTTTCCAAGAGGCTGGGGAAAGTTTTACGGCAGAGGTAGTTCATGGACTATAATCATCTTGCCAAAAAAAAAATCACTAAAACCTCACCAAAATCCAAGCAGCAAATCACCATCAGAACTAGTTCCCAACTTTACTTTCACTACGTACAACACAGAATAAATGTGCTAAAGAAAAAAATCTTCTTAACGGGACATAGAAAAGAGTGGATGGGAAACAGAAAATTCACCCCGGAGATCACTCCAGTGGCTCTACTCGACAGAGACACTGAGAACTAAGGTCAGGTGGGACGATGCCAGGGTAATCCTATGGGCTAGGCTTGTAAAGGCTCCAGGGCCATTAGCCTAGTACACACCTATGAACCTAACGTCTCTGCCTTTGAAACTCACTAACTGAAGCAGCTCTGAAACACTCATTCAAAGATGATGGACCTGGCCAGTGGCAGATTAAATTTACCTTTTGGCTGTTTACAAATCATAGGCCCCTTACACACATTTATAGGACCACGCAAAAGTTTTTTGATTCACCTTCCTGACTGCACTAAATTATAATAATTAAAGTATATCCCTTGTATAATACAGCACCACTTGTTAGAGCATGTTTTAAATTTATAGTTTTTTTCAGTAAGCAATGAAACAAAACATATGAACCAATAATGACAAAACTGACCAATTCAGAACACGTCAACTACAAAAGGCCACTCAAATTTCCATCATTACAATCCACAAATATCAGTTAATATGCACAATCTCTGCAGAAGCCAAAGTCATCTGAATAATTCCACATTAAAAAGATCTGTAACTAATGAAAAGGTTGCTGCTAGCAAACAACTTTATAATTCAGTGTGTTTCATCTATAAATTCAGTGCCTGCTGCCATTGAAGAATAAATTACCTATGTTACATTAAAAATGGTAAGCTGGTAATTTTGCAAAAGGGAATGGAAGGCAAACTGAAAACAGGTTCATAGTTACTAGGCATGTCATCCAAAGGAAGACGTACTCAGGACTGCAGCACCCCACTCCCTTAAAATACAACACAGTTTCAGCAATCCATCTACATGTTGTGGGAGGAGAACCCAAAGCCTTCTACACTGAAATGCAAGTATGCTACCTGCTGTGCTATACCACAACAGTAACACCATTTGCTAAACAAAAAAGTTGCATATTGCAAACAGACTTAGCTTGAGCAGCAGTAAACTTAATCTCCGCTGAAGCTCACAATTCCTTGAAAATGCACTTGAAACTAAATTCCTTGAAAAATACACCTGAAACTCAGTTCCTTGAAATATGCAGCTTGGTAGTTAAGGCAGAGGTTTCAGGCTCTTGTTTCCTGTAGCTAAGGTATAAGGTTTGAGCCTAAGCAAATTACTAATCACCTGCTAACCCTAATTAGGGCATTTTACACACACACACACACACACACACACACACACACACACACACACAAAACCTCTTAGTACAAGAACTCTGGACAAAACCTAAAATAAATAGGGGCAGATTATACATATTGCTCTCATGAACTAAGAAAATTGCTACAATAACAGGATTTCATAGGTTCATACTAGGCTATCTGCCCTAGGGCATTTATAAGCCTAGCCAGAGAGTGTTTGGCTTTCGCCACCCATTTTAAATTAATTTTGCTATGCCCTTTTTCGAGGTTAGTATACTGTGCCTCTGTCTAACAGTGACACAGAAGTGATACCTGGGGTAAACCCACGATCCCCCATCCACACATCAAGATTCCTCTTGAAGAGAGTCAATGAGGGACTCTGCCTAACCTGGACTGGGATTTTATTCCAGAGTGACGGGAACCTCTGGGTTATGAATCTGTCCCTCCAGCATGTCCTATTTATTTCAGTGCTGAGGTTCAAGTCTCTCGAAAGGTGGCTCGATGGGATTTGGATTTTCTGAGGTGCAGCATGTCCATTAATTCCGGGTTGGACATGGCTTTATACGTCAGGCACAGATTGCCTCTGAGCAGGCGGTACGCCACTGAGTAGAGCTGGAGTTTCTTTAATCGGGCAGCATATGGCATCTGTTTGAGCCCTTTGATCCTCTTGGTGAGGTACTTTTGGGGTCTTTCCAGTTGCTGCAGGTGTCTGGTAAGGTACATCCCAAAAGGGGCATTGTACTCAATTATGGGCCTGATGAGGGATGAGTAAAGAGGCACGATGACCTCCCCTGATCTAGATGTGAATCCCTTCATGATTAGGTGGGCTATATAAAATATTTTTCTACCCAATTTGGCCATGTGGTTGTCAAATGAGAGATTGCTATCAACTTGGGTCCCCAGGTCCCTAATTACTTCTTCTGTACTTAATGGATTACCACCTATGTGGTAATTTGTGGGCACTTTGTTTTTGCCAAAGGGGATGACTATACACTTTTTGGCGTTTAGCTTGAGGCCATGGCTCTGGCACCAGTTGTCTGTTTCTATGAGGCCCTTTTGAAGGATGCTTGTGTCGGCTGGAGAGTCTATTATGGCGCCCAGTCATCTGCGAACTTGGCCAGCCACAGTCCTTCCGTGTTGGCCTGTACCTCCGAGAAATATATACCGAACAAGAGAGGTCCCAGGACTGAGCCTTGTGGGATGCCACTTGTAACTGGTTTGTAGTCTGACATGGCTTCAGCAATTCTAACCAAGTGGGTTCTGTCCTTGAGCCAGTTTGCAACCCATCTAGTGACATAGGGGTTTATATTTAAGCTGGTGAGCTTATCTATAATGCCAGAGTGGGGTATTGTATCGAAGGCTTTTGCGAGGTCCAAGTAGGCTGTGTGGACCACCTTCCCCTCATCAATGGCCTTGGTGACCGTTTCAAAGAAATCGACCAGGTTTAAGAGACAGGATCTGCCCTTAACAAAGCCGAACTGGGTAGGATCCAGTGTCTGTAGGTCCCCATTATCTTTATTTATGAGGTCCATGATGATCCTTTCCATAGCTTTGCAGACCAAGCTAGTCAGGCTTATGGGGCGATAATTTCCAGGATCCGTTGAGGCACCACCTTTGTGGAGAGGGACCACTGTTGCTGTACGCCACTCTTTGGGTACATAACCTGTAGTAAGGCTGAGACTGAACAGTAGTTTTATGTTTGGGTTTAGCTCTTCTTGGAGTTCATGTAGGATGCAGCCTGGGACACCGTCTGGTCCCATTGATGCTGTGTTTTTGCTTTGGAGAGGGCGGCTCTTACCTGAGCATCTGAGATATCAGGGGTGCAGCACTCTGCTGGGATAGATATTTGCCCTTTGGTGGGGGAGGGAGTAGTTCGCTGAACCTGTCAGCTAGGATGTTGGCAATGTCTGTGGGTTCGGTGTATTTTTTGTTATTTTGGACTAATTCTGAGCATATCTGGGAATTCCCACCCAGGTTCCTAACATAATTAAAGAAAGCCTTGTGATTATCCTTCGTGTCCTGTGTAATTTTTCTCTCGAAGCTGGCCTTAGAAGGTTTTATGAGTGCCCATAGTTTTTTGCTAATACTGATCAGAGATGCCTTCCCTTTTTGGGATTTTGCTCTATCATGTAGTAGCTTCCTCCTTCTATTGTACAGTTTGTTTATGGCTGGGGTCCACCAGACAGGACGTCTGCCTTTGGAGGATTGGGTCTTGGTTTTATTTGGGACTGCATGATCCATGCATTCCTGAAGGTGTTCACAGAATGCGTTTATAAAGGATTCTGCAGTCTGGGCTGTATTTTCCACAGGCCCGGGGGCTTTGAAGGATTCCACCTCGGTTTTGAGGAGTGTGAAATTTGCTTTAGAGAAGTTTTTCACTGTGGTTTTCTGGGCAGGGGGTGGGGTCAGGATGTGAATATCCAGTGAGATTAGTTTATGGTCTGATCTTACCAGTGAGGGATACACTTCTGGTCTGGAGCATAGAGTCCCCATGTTGGTGATGTTCAGGTCCAGTATGTTTTCCCCTCTTGTGGGAGTGGTAACAAGTTGTTCCATAGCATTTGAGTTTATAAATTCTAGGAACCTTTGGGCTAGGTGTTGGAGCTAGAGTAATGCTCCCAGTCTATGTTTGGGTAGTTGAAATCAGCCCAATATAATGGTGTTTGGAGAGACCTTCATATTTTCCAGTGTTCTCAGGAAGGCCGAGTGGGGTTCCTGGGTTTGGGAGGGTGGTTTGTAGCAGGCTATAAACTGGAAGGCAGTTTTACCACTGTTAGTTGCACATGGATAGTCTCTGATGCTTAGTGCTGTGCCACCAACCTGAGGTGTGGGTATCTTTGACGAATACTGATACTCCCCCTCCTTTTGTGGTTCGGTCCAAGTTTTGGGGCCGAAAAGCATGGTATGAGGTATAACCTGGTAGTGCTGGGGTGCTCTCGGGAGCCTTGAACCAGGTTTCTGTTACTGCACAGATATCGATGTTCTCCATGCTAAGGAGAGTTTAGTGCATGCATCTTGAGGTTTAGACTTCTGGCATTGAGTAGCATTACTCTTAGTTTCTTATCCCTTGTGATACCTATGGAGGTGGGTTTGTCTTTTGAGACTTGCCTAAAAAAGGCACTATGGGGGTAGCAAGAGCCTTTGCCAATATCCGAAAGCCCAGGGGTGACAGGTGCAAGCCGTCCTAAGCGAAGCTTATCGTGGCTTGTCGAGCATGTCATCCCAGGCTGACAGGCATTGGATCCCCTTTGAATGACACCAATACTTAAGCCAATTGTTGAAATTGATCATCTTGTCTTCATATTGTGGCATCATTCTTGGTGAGGGTAAGATGCTACTCAAGGTCAGGGTCATACCAGCCTGGGCTACATGCTCAGAGAGCTCCTCTATGTCTCTTTTCATGTAGTCCAGGGAGGTACGTCTCCGGTCATTCACACCAGCATGGACAATGACCGAGTCATATTCGTACTTGCCTTGGAGTGACCTGAGTGCTTGTGTTATGTGGCAGATCCTAGCGCCCGACAGGCAGCTCACCGCGACCTTCTCCTTGTTCAGCCTGGTGAGCGGGACGTCAGTGTGCCTAACGATAGAGTCACCTATTACAAGTGTATCAGGTGTGTTGTTTAGCCTTAAGGGCTGTGACTGTTCGGCACACTGGCTTTGTGAGCTATGTGTTGCACGTGTTTTGTTTTGGGGTAGCGGTTGGCTTTGTGAGCTATGTGTTGCACGTGTTTTGTTTTGGGGTAGCGGTTGCTTGTTACTATATATTTTTCTAAAGGAGATGAAGTCTAAAACTCAAGTGTCTGTCATCATTTAGCAAACAATCTTTTTTATGAGGAACAGACAAAAATATGGGGCAAAAGTTTGGACATTTTGCAAAAACCTGGACAGTTGAGCGGTATGCTACCTATCTATTACAGACACACAGACACACACACCTCTCTTCCTCTTACACACACATGCACACACACAAACCTCTCAACCTCTTAACATAAGAAATCCGGACAAAGCCTATCATAAAGGGGGGGGGGGGCACAAAGACCCAAAAGTAGGGACACATTTTAAATGTTGCTCTTATAAGCTTAGAAAGTTGCTAGAATAACAGCATTTGTGTTGGAATGCATTTTCTGAAGGATATGAAGTCTGAAATTCAAATGCATGCCATTATTTAACTTTAATCCTTAGTTCATCCCAGTGATTTATCAAAAAAGAGAATTTTTATGAGGAACACACCAAAAATATAAGGCAAAAAATATGGACATTCTGTGAAGATCTGTACAGTTGAGAGGGATGACACACACATACACCCCCTACCTCCCTCTTACACATTCCTCTCAACCTTAGAGCAAAATTCTGGACAAAGCTACAAATAATGGGGGGACAAAGGCCCAAAAACAGGGACACCTTTTAAATATTGTTCTTACAAACTTAGAAAGTTTTGCATTAGTATGAATTTTCTGAAGGATATGAAGTCTAAAGCTCATATGTCTGCCATTATTTTCTGACTTTGGTCCGCAATGATTTGCCAGAAAAACACAATTTTAAGAGAAACAGACCAAAAATATGAGGTACAAATCTGGACATTCTGTGAAAATCTGGGCAAGTGAGAAGTATGACCCCCCCCCACTATCTTCAAATACAATAAAGCAATGGAATAGCAAGACCGCAACATATGCATATGATCTGCAGCCTTGGTCCTAATCTTTAGTCCTAAACTAGCACTCATTACTGTCGAAGTCAAGTGTATCACGCTAAAAATGTACAATTTGAAAATGTATGAAGGAAAAAGGTGGGACATCAAAAACTCTCCAAGAAGTTGTAATGCTTTCCTACTGGGTATCTGAAATTTGTACTCCTAAGCAACTGTCACACGTGGGCAATCACAGGAATGAATGTATCCACAGTGACAGATGAACCCCCACCTTCTGTGTGCCAATATAAAGGCAGTTAACTCGCTCAGAATGTCACTTTCTGAAATTAATAAATTAATTAAAATAAATCACTATAGGCCTGTTGACATAACTAACAGCAAAACTTGGAAAAACAGTACTTCTAATATTGAAACAACTGGGACATCTGTTCACTTCCCAAATATGCCACACAGTTTTATCAGACTACATTAATTCACCCAAGGGACACTCCTGAACATTGTCTGATACACAGTATCAGAAAAGGAAACCGCCTGTGAGAATAACAGTTCATTATTTATTGGTAGTAAAAAGGACTTTGGAGAAAAACTGGAAAATATATTTTGCACACTCGTAAAATAAGAAACACTGGCAGCATATATGCATCTCATGCTACATCAGCAAAAAAATGAACCTGCGGCACACATGCTGACAAATGTAAGCACATACATAAAGAGTCACATGCACCTCTCACTTTTCTGGTCCGTTCCTCAGTCCAAACGTCTTCTGGAATTCAAATTCCGAGCAGAAGACAAAGATGTAAACAATTGGTCGCACAGACACAACAAGTGTTTGTGACCTGTTTTCGTCTTCTGTGTTTGTTTGACTGGATGCAAAGGGCGTTCTTAAAGAAGAACACCTTAAAAAAAACACAAAAAAAAAAAAGGTATTTTTTTTTTTTTAATTAAAAGAAAATGTGCACTACCACAATTGATTTTATTTTTTTTTCTGGATAATACACTGTCTGGAAAAGGCAGTCGCCATTTTTCAGACAGTGTCCCTTAATTATGGACAGTCTGGAAGAATTCCCGACAGTTGGCAACCTTAGTTTTGACATTCTGAGACCTGATATTCCAGGTTGAACAATCAGTAGGTTAAACAAAGCAGTAATTTTATTCTATGGGCCAAACCAGAAGCAAAACATTTTAAGTTGTAGTTAATAAGGGCAATATGATGATCGTTTTTAATGTCAGAGGATCAAGTTTAAAAACGGACATCAAAACCATTTGTGACTGGCTGGCATAGAAGTCTGATAGAGCAAAGTTTTGTGATATGGTAAAATAATGTTAAAAGGTCTTTGGAAAATCTTTTGTAAAAAGGAACAGCAAATCTTTCTGGACTTGGACATTTAGAAATTGGGAAACTGTTGACAGCTTGACAAATGTTATCTAAACATTGCCTACAGAAATTTAGCGAAGTATCAGAGAAATAAGAGACCAAATAAAAAATGTTGACTACGACAATTGTCCAAAGAAAGTGATGGTTAAGAAAGTTTCAGCTTTCTTAAATATTTTTAGATATGAAAAAATGTATAAAATGTTTAGAATTTAGAGTTTTTTACCTTTACTATAAATATTAAAAATAAAAATTACCCAAAGTATGCATTTTAACTAAATAGGTTGAAGTCAACTGCATCCATTCAGAATGCTTAACAAATATGGAATTAAACTTTGACAGCTGAGTATTTAACTCATTTTGCAAACCTGAAGATTTGGTCGGCAGAAGAACAGACTTTTGTGTTGATATAAAGGTTAGCAACTATGACACCAAATTTGAAATTCTAAAATCGTATACTCCCTACAAGCCTACAACAGGATGCCAGTCAAAATACAGTTGGCGTTAGTAACCTACCATCGATATAGATGTTTTCACTACTGCAGTCCTGAGTTTTGGAATTCATTCCTGAAGGAAGCAGCAACAAGAATGTCTGGCCCGACTTCCAAAGTGCTAGTTCCCCCTTGCAGGTCACAACTGTCCTCAACCAACCACTATGCAAGGATGATGACAGCATAAGAGATGTATCAGCTGATGTCATCATTAGATTTTTCTTGCACTGGCCAAGATCAGGTTAGACGACCAGATTGCCAAAGCAGTAATGGACCAGATAGCAGTCCCCTGCACCACTGGTCCATTCCTGAGATCCCATACAGTGGTCTCTCTCTCTCTCTCTAAGTAAGGTCAGGTAAGAGTAAACAGGCCTGAGAGAGAAGGTGAAAGTAAACCAAAGAGCCACCCCAACCCAGAGAACCAAAAAATAGAAAAAAAAAAAAAGGAGGAAGATCGGAGGAAACCCGTATTGCAACAGTGAATACACTCAAACATCTACATATATGGTAAGTCCCTAACAACTGTACTATATTCATCTTATTATTCACTGTTGCAGCTGTGACTTTTAGGAAGACTTCCAAAGCATGAAGCTATATAGTGGCTGGCAAGAGTTAAGCAGTTAGGGAGTAGGCTTTGCAGGACAGCTGAAACAAATCCAGCCCTGCTCTCAGGCCTACTACCCCCAAATTATAGTCCCTAGAGAATGCAAGGATAGAGGTCCAGGTAGCAGCCTACAGAAAAAGCTTATGTGATGACCCTTGTAAGGAAAGCAATGGTGTCTGAACTGGTCTTGGTTAATGGGGCTCTAACATGTCCAGGAACAGATTTGCTATGAGCTGTTTAACAGTATGTTCACTGACTATTTCCCTTTTCTTTTTGCCAAGGAAGCAAACCGCTACTGTATAATTTCTTTAGTCATGTGCAAATAAACTCTCAGCTGTCTAAGCACATCAAGGGAATGAATGGTTCTCCCTTGTTTTGAGGGTTAAGAAAACATAATAGCAAGTGAATGGCCTGATTAAGGGATAAATCTGTGTCTATCTTTTAAACAAACAAGGGATGGCTCAACAGGTACCTTGTCCTGATGCTAAAATTAGAATTTTAATGTTTATTTGCATATTAAAGTCTGAAGTACTGAGATTCTTCTATCAGAAGTGACCGTCAACAAAATCCAGCATAAAAAAAGATAACTGAAAGGATGCATTGAAGCTATTTTAAAAGGTGAGAGTCAATTTCTCTACAGCAACTGCGATTTCATGGCCAAGTAATGTCTTTTCTTGGTGATCTAAGATGTAGGACCTCTTTTAAGTACTAATTAACTGAAGGCTTGGAGTATAAGATTTGGTCCATGGGCTACCAGGCTAAAAAAGCATGCATATGATGGAATAGCTTTGAAAACGTTTTCCAGGTAGTCCAGGATCATTGCCACTTGTGCCTTGTTTGGACAGACACCGAAGAAATAATCTTCTCCATTTAGCTAGGCAAGATTTGCCTGTGTTTTGGTTCATTTTTCTAGCCTCCCTTATAATGTTAGCATATTCTCAGAGTATACATGCTTAACCAGGATTAACATAGTATCATCCAAGCTGTCAGTCTGACAGTGTCTAGGTTAGAGTGCAGGAGGAACCCTTTGCAGCTAGTAGTATGACTTTTGGCTTTCCTTCTTGATTTTTAGAAGTACACTATGTATCAATAGTATGAAAGGGAAAGCAGAGAGAAACAGCCCTGTCCAATTCAGGGAGAAAGTATCACATTCCAGAAGTCTGGACTTGTTACTGTACAGCAGAAATGTCTCAGTTGCCTGTTTTTAAGGCCAAGCAAACAGATCTATTTTTGGCAGAACACTCATCCTGGTCAGAAGCACAAAGACATCCCTGTTCAATATCCATTCATGAGGGTCAACTTGTCTGTAAACACATTTTCTTGTGAGAGGATACAAGTTGCTTTTAGAGTCATGCCTACCCTTGGGTATTTCAAGCCTGCAAAGTAGGTAAAAGTAACATACTCATTGTTTATGTACTACATCACAGTTGTAACCCCTCATTAAATATGCAGCTGAAGGCCTTCTGTGCCAGAATGACCTTCACATTTACATATTGTTTTCTCATATTTTGGTCATAAGTCCCTTCACTTTACAGTGTTGCCACATGTGCACCCCAGGCCAAGTCTGAAGAATCTGTAGTGAGGGTCATAGTAGGCTGCGATGCTCTGAAAAGCAGTCCCAGTATGAGTTGGAGCTGTGCTACTCACCATGAGATCCTTCCTGATGCAGTTGCTTTCTACTGATTGGGTTTGCGGATGTCACTGGTTTCTGAGGTATTACTGGTGTATCCTTATTTGTAGATGGACTAGTGACACCATAAAAATGCAAAAGGGCATGTGTGGAAAAATACTGAAGTCAACATATTTTGTATTCTGTATTTAAAGGGTTAAGCAGAAAAATGTTCACTGCGTGCAAACTGAAATGTTCTGGAAAATGTTGATCACTGAGGAATGCAGGAGTTAATCTTAAACTGCTGATAAAGTTAATGGTGCAAGAATAACTGTGGTACTGGCTGGTAAAAACAAGTAATCAAACTATCAATTTTAATGAATGTTCTGTGTGCTACGTGTATGTACGTGCAGGAGGGTCTATATAAGGAGAACTCAAAGTACAAGTAACCAGACTGCTGGCATATTACTATCATGTAGCAGATCTCCATGCATGTAAAAATAAAGCTGTTTTACTTGCTTACAAGAACTTGGTGTGATTCTTCCAGAATATGTTAGAAGAGTAAAATCTTCGACATAACTGGCTAACGTATGGCCCTGCACGGCGCGAATCGAACAAAGAGAGGCTGAAAACCTGCGCAGGTGGAGAGAGATCAGGCTCTCCTCGAATGAAAGACCTCCAACTGAAACAGGTTGAAATTAGAGGCCAGTCACTCTTTCCAGATTCAATCCGTGAGGTGGCAGCGAAACAGGGCGGAGGAATCACAAAGGTAAGCAAAAAGAAAAGCTATTTTTGTTGTTTCTGATTGGAATTTTTGTCTAAATTTTAAGGGACTAGTCAAGGGAGAAATTGAATTTTCTCAAAGTATAAGGGGTATATGTGAATACATTCCATATACAAGAGATCTCAGGAACAGGAATAGTTTCTCGTAAGAGAAATGGGAACAGGAACCAGTTGAGCCAAAGGCGAATTTACAAAACTGAAGATGAAAAGTTTATGTTTGATTTACACCCAAAGAATGTAAAGTATTTAGATAAATGGAAAAAGGAACATGGGTTTAGTGGATGTTTAAATAAGTCAGAATGTCAAAATCTAGTAAGATTACTGCAAACAGGCAGGAAATAAGACAAGGAAGCAAAAGAAGGTAGGGATTCCCCAGGCACAGAAATGGCTGGAGGAAGCAAATAAAAACATAAGGAACAAAATTTGAAAAAGGGTGTGGTAATTCAAGTGAAAAGATGTGTACTTTGTTCAAAAGGAAGATAATGAAACTTCCATAGTCAGTCGTAGTCACCAGAATCCCTCGGCCCCTCCCATCCAGTATCGAGACCCTCCACAGGTTATTGAGGTGCCCCCGACCAGGACCCACCGCAATACCAGGCTTCGTGAGTGTCCCCGCCACGTGTTATATTACAGAGAGAGCCTGCCAACACTCTTGACTTACGCGGAAGTATTAGGAGAGAAGGGGACTGGAAAATTAAGGAGAAGGTAGATCAGGAAGGAGAGGAATACCCACTGATAGAAGTGGCAAATCCTCAAGCAGGCGAGAAGGCGAGGGTCCTACCATCTTGGTCTACCGACCGTGGACCCGTGATGATATCCTAAAAGCGGTAGAGGGGATTCCCCATCCAAAAGTAGATATCGTAAATTCGCATACAGTAGGGGGCATGAGAATGAGTTATAGATTAAACGCTGTAGAATTTCAACAAGTAATAAGGCAAATCCTAGGACCTGATTGGCACCTTATTTGCGGAACTTGGGACCCCTGCTACCAGAGGAAGGGGAGCCTTGCCGCTTAACTCAAGTGTGTAGAACCAGAATAAAGACTCTCCTAGATAAAATAGAAGAACATTGGAAGCCCAAAGCAGATTGGACTTGCATTAATCAATGCTCAATCAGATGACGAAACCAGACAATTATCTACATCGTCTCACACAATGTTTTGATGCTCATAGTGGGTTGATTAAGGCAGAAAATCAGGCAAATGACTCGCCCTATGAACAGCAACTGAAAATGCATTCCTAAAGGGCTGCAAGACAGCCATTGGTAACTTTATACAAAAGCATATGATCACACACAGGACAGCGTCTACAGCCCCTTATGGATTATGCTAGACATGCTGAGAAATACCTGAAGGAAAAAAAAATAAAAAGCCCAGACTTTACAGTTAGTGAAGATGGAACTTTAATGTTAGTTCAAGGTTCCGCAAATCACGGAAGAGGGCGTGGCAGGGAAGAGGACGAGGACGGGAGGCATAAGTCATTCTGAGGATTTCGAGGGTAGGCAAAAGAGGGGAGTGTTTTAAGCGCGGTAAGAAAGGACATTTCGCCAGAGATTGCAGAGGACCGGAGAAACCGATGGTTGCTTCGGTGGTACCGCATGACTATATGATGGTCAAAAAGACGAGATGGAGGGTATGAGGAAGAAGAAGAAAGTGAGAATGGGGAAGTAGGTACAAGTGGAGACGATGGGTGGGGACAGGAAATGGCAGAAAATGAGAAATATCAAATGGTAAATCTAACAGCACTAGCATCAACTATGCAATTGGAATCCCAACCAGTGATCACATTGCAGGTTGAGGGCGAGACATAGAATTTCTTTGTGACTCAGGGGCTTCGAACGTTAGTCAGAAGTACTGCCATATCATCCGATGTTACCTCGATGAATATGTGCTTGTAAAGCAGCAAATGGTCGATTTACAAAGAGCCATTGTCCAAACCTCTGTGGTTTACTCACCCAGAGACGAACCAAACCATACGGTTCCGAGTAATAATTTCAGAAATCTGCCCAGTACATTTACTAGGAAGAGATTTAATGCAAGTGTTCGTATAGCAGCCGTCCCAACCTCCACGGGATGGTGGCAAGGAGAATAGAACTGAATAGTGCAATGCTATTAGAGGGCAGGGAGATCTACATTACTGGTATAGTAATGATTTGATAGAGACAGGCCCCCAGAGTGTAGTGCGGCTCTTACAAATTTGGCATTACAAATACGGCATAACTAATCCGAAGGTGTCAGATCCATTACATTGCACAATGTATTACAGAAGATGTGCCGGACCTGATTTAAAATACGAAAAGAAATTTCTTAGTTTTAAAGTCACCAAACTAGTATTGCATAGCCTTTTTTGGGACACACTAGGTAATTCTGCAGTCACATGTAGCCTTACAAGGGATATGCAGCTGCTGTATAAGAATGAATTAACCACACATATTTCAGTCACGGAGGGTAAAGGAATGTCATGGTACCTCGTGGGTAAGAAAATAACTGAATGGGTAGGATGGACACCAGAACAGTTGGCAGGTAAGGGCATTCAGGTTCAAAACCTTAACTGGGTTACACAAGCCAGACCGACCGTGCACCTCAGGGAAGACAAACCGATACAATCCCTGGGACATTATGACTATGTCTCCTTACCCCATGGAAGAATCTCAATTGCAGATGATTCCAAACTCATTATGGTCGCAGGGTCAGCACGATATCGGACTGATTAGAATGGCAGGACAGGTAAAGATTACACCCAAGTCAGAATTTAGACCTCATAAACGGCAGTATGCCTTGAGCAGAAAGGCAGAGGAGGGCATTTTACCGGTAATCACAGCACTTTGAAAGCTGGAGTATTAATTCTGTGCACAGACTCACCGTAATACGCCCTTATTTCCAGTAAAACCGGATGGGACATGGAGGATGGTACAAGACTTACAGGCAATAAATGCCGCGGTGGTACCTCGGGCCCCATAGTCCCGGATCCGTCTATTCTGCTGAACGATATCCTTCCAACAGATAACTACTTTTCTGTAATTGATATCAGTAATGCCTTTTCTCTATTCCCTTGCAGGAAGATAGTAGATTTTGGTTTGCATTTACGTTTATGGGCAAGCGTTATACCTATACCAGGTTACCGCAGGGATACTGCGAAAGTCCCACCATCTTCTCACAAGAGATGTCCACCAATTTGGCTCAGTTCCAACCAGCCCAAGGGTGCCACCTACTGCTATGCGTGGATGATATCCTCCTGGCGCGACTACGGAAGAACTCTGTAAGTCCGAGACTATTCGACTACTACACTTTCTGGCACACGAAGGACATAAGGTAAATAAGTCTAAGTTACAATTTTGTAAATTAGAAGTCGTTACCTGGGTTACACTATCTCTGGGAAGGGCAGGCGATTAGATGACAGCAGAAAGAATGCTATTTTACAAGCCCCCATGCCAACTACAAAAAAAGAAATGATGTCCTTTTTAGGCATTACGAACTTCTGTCGTAGTTGGATTCCCAACTACGGCGAAGTGCACCGCTTATCAGACTTAATTTTGCAATACCGATGGCGGCAAAGATTTGCTGCACTGGACAGACAAGGCAGTACAGGCATTTACTAGGATCAAGCAACTGATAGCTGGGTCAGCAACATTGGGGTTTCCAGATTACAGTAAGACCTTTATACAGACTGTAGATTGCAAGCAGGGATTTATGACATCTGTTTTAATGCAAATGTATGGAGATAAGTTAAGACCATTGGCATTTTACTCTAGCAAATTAGACTCAGTAGCACCAGCATTACCACACTGTGTGCAGGTAGTAATTGCAGCCGCTTTGGCACAAGCGTCTGCCACGTTGGTATTGTTCCATGATCTTATGTTAAAAGTCCCGCACTCTGTAGCAGTCATCCTTCTGCAGGACAAGTTAACATTTCTGTCACCTAGCAGACATTTATCTTGTATGACTACGCTGTTATCGCAGCCACATGACAATTGAGAGATGCACTACCTTAAATCCAGCGACATTGCTACCTGTTGCTGAAGACGGTATTCCGCATGTATGCTTAGATCTCATACATTCTAAAGTTCTACCAAGACCGGATCTTAAAGATCAACCCTTACTACATGCGGACTGGACACTGTTTGTAGATGGGTCAGCACGCAAAACAGAAACAGGCACCACGCAGGTAGGGTATGCAGTTACTACTGCAACTCAGATAATAGAGGCAAGACCACTCCCCGGGAACTTATCCGCTCAAGCAGCGGAACTGATTGCTGTGACAAGGGCATGTCTCCTTTCAGAGGACAGGAACGTCACTATCTATACGGATAGTCAATATGCTTTCTACGGTGCATGTGTTTGCTCAGCAATGGAAAAATAGGGGATGGTTACAACCTCGGGAAAGACATTATGCACAAAGACCTAATCCTTGAATTACTACAAGCCGTCCAACGCCACGGGTTTGGCCATCTGTAAATGCGCTGCTCATACCCGTGCTAAGGACCCGGTATCACTTGGTAATGCCCTAGCAGACAAAGCAGCCAAAGAGGCAGCTATGTCCAGTACCTTTTCACTTGAAACCACACCTACAGAATTACAACCAACAGATAAATTTGATTTGCAAACCTTACAAGTCATGCAGGAACTTAGCACAGTACAGGAAAAACAACGCTGGACTAGATATGGTGTTAGGCAGAACAAAGGAATCTATGTGGGACCGGATAATAAATATGTTTTGCCTACTAATCTTTTTAGATATGCAGCACTAGTTGTGCATGGCCCTTCCCATCTGGGCCCTGCAGCTATGGTTAGAATTATCCACCTTACCTTTTGGACCAAGGGTTTCATTGCATATGCAAAACGTTTTGTCTATCCTGCATAGTATGTGCTAAATACCACGGGAGGGGTCAGAGTTGCTCGGCATCATTTCCAACACCCCTATCCTTTTCATACAATATGTATGGACTTCATCAATTGACCCCGCACAACTAAAGAAGTTTGTGTTAGTAATAGTAGATGCATTTACTAAGTGGGTTGAGGCTTTTCCGTGACACATCCGGATGCTCAATCAGTGGCTAAAATTTTGGTCAATCACATCGTCCGCACTTTGGACTTCCTACACGCATCTACTCTGACAACGCACGCATTTTGTCAATCAGATCATACAGAAACTGTCTACAGTTTTCCAAATTGAATTGAAACACCATTGTGCCTACCACCCACAGTCAGCAGGGTTGGTGGAACGCCATAACGGCATTCTAAAAGACAAGTTGAGAAAACTCATGGCCGAGACACATCAGTCTTGGATTACCTGTCTACCTCTAGCCCTCCTTTCCATGCAAGACAACTCCCACCTCAAAAGGAGTCACCCCATTTGAGTTGTTGTATGGGAGACCTTATTACGTCCGCAGTGGCAAAACTTGTTGCCTGCGGAACGTGAGGGGGTGAGGAGATAGCTGAGTACATGAGGAAAATGCTGACCAATACTAACAGCTGTTTAACGAATGATTGTTTTTCAGGTTCAAGAGACAAGATCACGGAAATCAGACCCGGCGAGTGGGTCTGGATCAAAATAATAAAACGCAAGAATTGGGCATCCCCCAAATGGGAGGGCCCCTACCAGGTGCTAATCGCAACTCCAACAGCAGTTCGGATTAAAGAAAGGTCCTCATGGATCCACCTAACGCATTGCAAAATCATAAAACATTTTAAGTTAAATAAAGACTTGAGTTCCCCTGAGGAACAAACAGACAGCAGCAATCATGAAGGACAATAATGAGAATAAGAGAAAATGGTTCTATTGCAATGTTTTATTGTTTATAACTATTGTGATTGTAATATTTCTGTTTTGGACATTTCTGTCTTTTAATGAAGCTAGCCATTCAAAAGAGACAAACACACCAGCTGGCATCCAAACTTTAATACATATCAAGCGATTAAATATGCATATGCATCCTCAATGAATGTCTCAAATTGTTGGGTATGTACTGCAATACCTACTGTACACAGTGGCTTAATGTTAGGGACAGCCCCTCTGGGAATAAATGATACTTGGAATAGTTTGTTGTTTGAAACCACAGAAGTACCACTGAGAGACAGGTGGCGCTGCCTCTTCTGGGGCCAAAATGGAACAGTGTGTTTTCAAAAGATTGGGAAAGTTAAGGTGGGGCTGAGCCAATGTAATTTGACAATAGTTCATAATTGTACCCTAGAAGGGCAGTGTGAGACCAAGTTTGGAGCTATAAAAAAGACATCAATGTAAATGATATTAGTTTTGTTGAAAAAATGCTGTATGTATATGGCCTGTTATTTAAGGGGCTAAAGCCAAATGGGAGTTATGAATTTGCAACCAATATTACCATCAAAACAAATGATTGTTATTTTATTTGTGGTAGGAAAGCATATAAATGGTTACCATATGGCTGGTCAGGAAGTTGTTTTTTGGGATATCTGATAACAGCTATCAGGCACGCAAATGCGTTGCCTCAAGGTAAAATACGAAATGCACGTTCTCTTAATAAAGCTATTAATCTCGCTGGTAACATTGATGCGTCATGGATTTATCACCATGACTTGGCACACGCCAGCAGCAAAGGACTCTCACATATGGACCTAGGCGATGATGTAATTGCTTGGGCTGGTATTTTGCCAGCATATGGGACAGTAAAATCCATCTGGGAACTGGAGAAAACTGTCAAAACTGTTAGAGACTCTGAGTAATGCGACATTTTCAGCGCTAGAATTGGTGACGGACGAATTAACGGGCGATGAGAACAGTAGTGTTGCAGAACCGATGGCCGATTTCACCCTAGCGCGAAAGGAGGTACTTAGCCTGATACACGAGGAGTGCTGCCTGCTCATCCCTGATAACCAGCACGCGATTCAGAGCCACCTTGAAATAATTCAACAAGTTTCTGAACTGACTAAACCTGGTCCAAACCCTTGACTGACTTTTTCCAAAATCTGTTTGGAAACTGGGGTTCTGTGTTGATGAACATTTTAATTGCTGTATGTGTTGGTGCAATCATATTTTTGCTGCTTGGCTGCTGTTGCATACCATGTATCAAAATGATAATATCGAAGGTTATCTCTGCCAATGCTACAAAAGCATATTTCTCTGATTATGAGAAGGTATACAACGATCTGGGATTGTGTAAAATAAACAGTATACAAAATGTTGTAAGGGGAAATGTGGAAAAATACTGAAGTCAACATATTTTGTATTCTGTATTTAAAGGGTTAAGCAGAAAATGTTCACCGTGCAAACTGAAATGTTCTGGAAAATGTTGATCACTGAGGAATGCAGGAGTTAATCTTAAACTGCTGATAAAGTTAATGGTGCAAGAATAACTGTGGTACTGGCTGGTAAAAACAAGTAATCAAACTATCAATTTTAATGAATGTTCTGTGTTACGTGGTATGTGCAGGAGGGTCTATATAAGGAGAACTCAAAGTACAAGTAACCAGACTGCTGGCATATTACTATCATGTAGCAGATCTCCATGCATGTAAAAATAAAGCTGTTTTACTTGCTTACAAGAACTTGGTGTGATTCTTCCAGAATATGTTAGAAGAGTAAAATCTTTCAACAGCATGTAACGAGACTCTCTGATGAACTCTCTTACTGATGACTCCAGTGGACAAACTTCTGGGTGGAAGGTTTGGAGGAGGTTCATGTCTAGGTAACCCCTCCCCCATAGGAAGACCAGGTTCTATGAAGGGGTCAGAGGTTTGATATCTTCAAGTTCATGTTGACACTCAGGCCACTGAAGAAGTTCAGGGTAAAGTCCAAAGCTTTGTATATTTTCTCCATGGATTCTGCCCGGATGAGACAGCTGCCTATTTATGGTAGAAATAGATGTCCTTTGCCCTGCAAAAAACAATTAAAGGAGCCAGGCATTTGGCAAAGAGAGTGAAGCAGACAAGCTTCAAAGTCAGAATTTAGACCTCATAAGCGGCAGTATCCCTTGAGCAGAAAGGCAGAGGAGGGCATTTTACCGGTAATCACAGCACTTTGAAAGCTGGAGTATTAATTCTGTGCACAGACTCACCGTGTAATACGCCCTTATTTCCAGTAAAAACCGGATGGGACATGGAGGATGGTACAAGACTTACAGGCAATAAATGCGCGGTGGTACCTCGGGCCCCATAGTCCCGGATCCGTCTATTCTGCTGAGCGATATCCTTCCAACAGATAACTACTTTTCTGTAATTGATATCAGTAATGCCTTTTCTCTATTCCCTTGCAGGAAGATAGTAGATTTTGGTTTGCATTTACGTTTATGGGCAAGCGTTATACCTATACCAGGTTACCGCGGGATACTGCGAAAGTCCGACCATCTTCTCACAAGAGATGTCCACCAATTTGGCTCAGTTCCAACCAGCCCAAGGGTGCCACCTACTGCTATGCGTGGATGATATCCTCCTGGCGCGACTACGGAAGAACTCTGTAAGTCCGAGACTATTCGACTACTACACTTTCTGGCACACGAAGGACATAAGGTAAATAAGTCTAAGTTACAATTTTGTAAATTAGAAGTGCGTTACCTGGGTTACACTATCTCTGGGAAGGGCAGGCGATTAGATGACAGCAGAAAGAATGCTATTTTACAAGCCCCCATGCCAACTACAAAAAGAAATGATGTCCTTTTAGGCATTACGAACTTCTGTCGTAGTTGGATTCCCAACTACATGAAGAAGTGCACCCGCTATCAGACTTAATTTTGCAATACCGATGGCGGCAAAGATTTGCTGCACTGGACAGACAAGGCAGTACAGGCATTTACTAGGATCAAGCAACTGATAGCTGGGTCAGCAACATTGGGGTTTCAGATTACAGTAAGACCTTTATACAGACTGTAGATTGCAAGCAGGGATTTATGACATCTGTTTTAATGCAAATGTATGGAGATAAGTTAAGACCATTGGCATTTTACTCTAGCAAATTAGACTCAGTAGCACGAGCATTACCACACTGTGTGCAGGCAGTAATTGCAGCCGCTTTGGCGGTACTGGCGTCTGCCACGTTGGTATTGTTCCATGATCTTATGTTAAAAGTCCGCACTCTGTAGCAGTCATCCTTCTGCAGGACAAGTTAACATTTCTGTCACCTAGCAGACATTTATCTTGTATGACTACGCTGTTATCGCAGCCACACATGACAATTGAGATATGCACTACCTTAAATTCAGCGACATTGCTACCTGTTGCTGAAGGCGGTATTCGCATGTATGCTTAGATCTCATACATTCTAAAGTTCTACCAAGACCGGATCTTAAAGATCAACCCTTACTACATGCGGACTGGACACTGTTTGTAGATGGGTCAGCACGCAAAACAGAAACAGGCACCACGCAGGTAGGGTATGCAGTTACTACTGCAACTCAGATAATAGAGGCAAGACCACTCCCGGGAACTTATCCGCTCAAGCAGCGGAACTGATTGCTGTGACAAGGGCATGTCTCCTTTCAGAGGACAGGAGCGTCACTATCTATACGGATAGTCAATATGCTTTCTACGGTGCATGTGTTTGCTCAGCAATGGAAAAATAGGGGATGGTTACAACCTCGGGAAAGACATTATGCACAAAGACCTAATCCTTGAATTACTACAAGCCGTCCAACGGCCACGGGGTTTAGCCATCTGTAAATGCGCTGCTCATACCCGTGCTAAGGACCGGTATCACTTGGTAATGCCTAGCAGACAAAGCAGCCAAAGAGGCAGCTATGTCCAGTACCTTTTCACTTGAAACCACACCTACAGAATTACAACCAACAGATAAATTTGATTTGCAAACCTTACAAGTCATGCAGGAACTTAGCACAGTACAGGAAAAACAACGCTGGACTAGATATGGTGTTAGGCAGAACAAAGGAATCTATGTGGGACCGGATAATAAATATGTTTTGCCTACTAATCTTTTTAGATATGCAGCACTAGTTGTGCATGGCCCTTCCCATCTGGGCCCTGCAGCTATGGTTAGAATTATCCACCTTACCTTTTGGACCAAGGGTTTCATTGCATATGCAAAACGTTTTTGTCTATCCTGCATAGTATGTGCTAAATACCACGGGGAGGGGTCAGAGTTGCTCGGCATCATTTCCAACACCCCTATCCTTTTCATACAATATGTATGGACTTCATCGAATTGACCCGGCACAACTAAAGAAGTTTGTGTTAGTAATAGTAGATGCATTTACTAAGTGGGTTGAGGCTTTTCGGTGACACATCCGGATGCTCAATCAGTGGCTAAAATTTTGGTCAATCACATCGTCCCGCACTTTGGACTTCCTACACGCATCTACTCTGACAACGGCACGCATTTTGTCAATCAGATCATACAGAAACTGTCTACAGTTTTCCAAATTGAATTGAAACACCATTGTGCCTACCACCCACAGTCAGCAGGGTTGGTGGAGCGCCATAACGGCATTCTAAAAGACAAGTTGAGAAAACTCATGGCGAGACACATCAGTCTTGGATTACCTGTCTACCTCTAGCCCTCCTTTCCATGCGACAACTCCCACCTCAAAGGAGTCACCCGATTTGAGTTGTTGTATGGGAGACCTTATTACGCCCCGCAGTGGCAAAACTTGTTGCCTGCGGAACGTGAGGGGGGTGAGGAGATAGCTGAGTACATGAGGAAAATGCTGACCAATACTAACAGCTGTTTAACGAATGATTGTTTTTCAGGTTCAAGAGACAAGATCACGAAATCAGACCGCGAGTGGGTCTGGATCAAAATAATAAAAGCAAGAATTGGGCATCCCCAAAAGGGAGGGCCCCTACCAGGTGCTAATCGCAACTCCAACAGCAGTTCGGATTAAAGAAAGGTCCTCATGGATCCACCTAACGCATTGCAAAATCATAAAACATTTTAAGTTAAATAAAGACTTGAGTTCCCCTGAGGAACAAACAGACAGCAGCAATCATGAAGGACAATAATGAGAATAAGAAAATGGTTCTATTGCAATGTTTTATTGTTTATAACTATTGTGATTGTAATATTTCTGTTTTGGACATTTCTGTCTTTTAATGAAGCTAGCCATTCAAAAGAGACAAACACACCAGCTGGCATCCAAACTTTAATACATATCAAGCGATTAAATATGCATATGCATCCTCAATGAATGTCTCAAATTGTTGGGTATGTACTGCAATACCTACTGTACACAGTGGCTTAATGTTAGGGACAGCCCTCTGGGAATAAATGATACTTGGAATAGTTTGTTGTTTGAAACCACAGAAGTACCACTGAGAGACAAGGTGGCGCTGCCTCTTCTGGGGCCAAATGGAACAGTGTGTTTTCAAAAGATTGGGAAAGTTAAGGTGGGGCTGAGCCAATGTAATTTGACAATAGTTCATAATTGTACCCTAGAAGGGCAGTGTGAGACCAAGTTTGGAGCTATAAAAAAGACATCAATGTAAATGATATTAGTTTTGTTGAAAAATGCTGTATGTATATGGCCTGTTATTTAAGGGCTAAAGCCAAATGGGAGTTATGAATTTGCAACCAATATTACCATCAAAACAAATGATTGTTATTTTATTTGTGGTAGGAAAGCATATAAATGGTTACCATATGGCTGGTCAGGAAGTTGTTTTGGGATATCTGATACCAGCTATCAGGCACGCAAATGCGTTGCCTCAAGGTAAAATACGAAATGCACGTTCTCTTAATAAACCTATTAATCTGGGTTGGTAACATTGATGCGTCATGGATTTATCACCATGACTTGGCACACGTCAGCAGCAAAGGACTCTCACATATGGACCTAGGCGATGATGTAATTGCTTGGGCTGGTATTTTGCCAGCATATGGGACAGTAAAATCCATCTGGGAACTGAGAAAACTGTCAAAACTGTTAGAGACTCTGAGTAATGCGACATTTTCAGCGCTAGAATTGGTGACGGACGAATTAACGGGCGATGAGAACAGTAGTGTTGCAGAACCGTATGGCTCGATTTCACCCTAGCGCGAAAGGAGGTACTTGCGCTCTGATACGCGAGGAGTGCTGCTCGTTCATCCCTGATAACGAGCACGCGATTCAGAACCACCTTGAAATAATTCAACAAGTTTCTGAACTGACTAAACCTGGTCCAAACCCCTTGACTGACTTTTTCCAAAATCTGTTTGGAAACTGGGGTTCTGTGTTGATGAACATTTTAATTGCTGTATGTGTTGGTGCAATCATATTTTTGCTGCTTGGCTGCTGTTGCATACCATGTATCAAAATGATAATATCGAAGGTTATCTCTGCCAATGCTACAAAAGCATATTTCTCTGATTATGAGAAGGTATACAACGTATCTGGGATTGTGTAAAATAAACAGTATACAAAATGTTGTAGCCGGCGAAATGTGGAAAAATACTGAAGTCAACATATTTTGTATCCTGTATTTAAAGGGTTAAGCAGAAAAATGTTCACTGCGCAAACTGAAATGTTCTGGAAAATGTTGATCACTGAGGAATGCAGGAGTTAATCTTAAACTGCTGATAAAGTTAATGGTGCAAGAATAACTGTGGTACTGGCTGGTAAAAACAAGTAATCAAACTATCAATTTTAATGAATGTTCTGTGTGCTACGTGTATGTACGTGCAGGAGGGTCTATATAAGGAGAACTCAAAGTACAAGTAACCAGACTGCTGGCATATTACTATCATGTAGCAGATCTCCATGCATGTAAAAATAAAGCTGTTTTACTTGCTTACAAGAACTTGGTGTGATTCTTCCAGAATATGTTAGAAGAGTAAAATCTTTCAACAGCATGTAACGAGACTCTCTGATGAACTCTCTTACTGATGACTCCAGTGGACAAACTTCTGGGTGGAAGGTTTGGAGGAGGTTCATGTCTAGGTAACCCCTCCCCCATAGGAAGACCAGGTTCTATGAAGGGGTCAGAGGTTTGATATCTTCAAGTTCATGTTGACACTCAGGCCACTGAAGAAGTTCAGGGTAAAGTCCAAAGCTTTGTATATTTTCTCCATGGATTCTGCCCGGATGAGACAGCTGCCTATTTATGGTAGAAATAGATGTCCTTTGCCCTGCAAAAAACAATTAAAGGAGCCAGGCATTTGGCAAAGAGAGTGAAGCAGACAAGCCAAAGTGCAAGGAAATGAATTATAAATGTCACCCATTCCACTATGTACCTGACAAACTGTCTGTGGTTTGGGCTATGTAGACATGAAAGTTGTCATCTTTCACATCTAGACTGACCACAAGTACTTGAGGGGGTAAGCAAGGGTAAAATGGTTTGGAGAGTTAGCATCTTGAACTTTGGAACAAGAGTCCAGTATGAGTTTCATTTCTTTGAACCATAAATAGTTTGGAACAGAACCATGCACCTTCCTCCCCAGACAGTATTCTCTCTGTAGCATCTCTCAAGACAGCAGGTATAGTTTCTGACTGGTCTTTTGGAACCAGGGGAATTTCTCTGCACCTTGGGATTTTGCGAGACTGCAATGTGTAACTTTGATGGAGGAGGCTACGAAACCACTGGTGAATGTTTTCCAATCTACCCCCCCCCCCAAAAAAAATGGCTAAGTATCCTTTACTCTCTTAGAGGGGAGAGGGAACATTTGGAAGAGTGGGAAGGTAGGTGGAGTAGGTTTAGAGGTGGAGAGGGAGGGGGCAGCTTGGATCAGTCATAACTGTCATGGTACAGATGGGTCCCAATTTCTTCTTTGGGTTTTGCTTACCATTCTTTTCTCTTTATCTGGCTTCTTGTCCTGTTCAGGATACAAAGGCCAATATTTTGCAGGACAGTTCCTGATGAATGTTGTAACATGAATTTGAAAAAAAAACCTGTTTAACATACTGCATGCTTTAGCTCTTCTCCTAAAGGCTCTTGAACGCTCCTTCAGCAAGAGGTCCAAAGAAGAGATCCATGTTAAAGGTTGCTTTAAGGAATTCTATCCTTACATGGTCTAGAAGGGGATGAGTTTTTGACCAAGCATGTTTCTGAATCACAGACCATGTAGCTGCCTGCCTATATAATCCAATGACAGCAGCATATCCTTATTTCTTGGAATGCCTGGCCACCTAAGTAGACTAACGCAGCTTAAGCATCTTTTTCAAATGCTTATTCAGTATCACCAACTGCCTGAATTTAATTTTCTCCAGCAATGATTACTGAAAGGTAACCATATGGATTTGCTACTTTAATGCTCTAATGGACAGGGTAGGTAGCAGAAGTGTATAACTTTTTCCCCAAATCTTTTTCTTACTTTCCCCGTCATCGAGGATAGGACTCCTGATTTCAGCAACATCATAGATTAATCAGCCAGAGGTCTCTTGTAGAGGAATTTATAGTAATCCTTAACCTTGAAAAATTTATACGATTTCCATGGAGTAGGAGTTAGGGAGGGAAACTGGTTGCATGGATGCACTGGTGACACCAACAGCCCTAGGCTCAGGCAGACCTATAAAAGCTATATATCTGAGCTAGGTGTCCATGCATTTCTTTGCCGTCCACTGGAGCTCCTCCTTCATTTTATGAAGGGTGTCGCCAATGGAGAAATCCTCTGGAGGAGATGCACAAGATAGTGTGTACTTGGTGGCGCACACATATGCAGCTGCAGAAGCTATCTGATGTGCTTATACAAATGCTCCCAAACAAATTCCACCCTCAGAAGGGGCCCCAGACACCTCAGGGATTTCCACAGCGGGTTGTTTGGAGTTTAGAAAAGACATGAAATCCTCAGCCAGCTAGAAAAAGTTGCTTAGCATAAGCCAAGGCAGTTGAAGTGACCAAGGCACCAGCAGACCTAGGCTGAGGTAGCCTCACTGGCACAAGATTGGTCTTCAGTGCTTTGCACTCCATCACTTTAGATAAAACTACCCTGAATGCTTTAAGCTGCAAGCAGGCAATTGCGACCTTCATATTGTCTTCAGGAACCTCCTCACAAATGTTGTTGAACCTCCTCACAAATACCATGGGAAAACTACCCTCTCATTCAGTAATCAGACTGCAAACTTCGGATACTAAGGAAGTCTTTGTAGAGTTATTGATCTAACTCAGTCGCTCTAAATTTCTTCCCATACTTCTTAGACTGTTTCTTTTTAGGCAGAAGGTTTCTGAAGGCCTTGGTCAATGCCACAGCAGACTGGAGCTTGGCACATGCCCCTTATTTTACTGTGAACTCTTGGAGAGATTGCCTTCTCTTACGGATTGTCCTCCTGGTGAAGCTGGCACAATGAAGATAAGAGTCCACTTCATATGCTGTGCTGAGGAAAAGGACAGTGGAAGTCCTTATAAGGGATTTGCTTTATGCAGACAAGTACAGTGAATGTCTTAAACAAAAGTCTCAGATTCTGACTTACTGTCAGACATTAGATATCCGAAATCTCTACAAAAAATCCCTTATGGTGTACTTACCTGGTAGCTGGAAGCAGACCAGCTGACAGACTGATGATACTGGTAGCACAAACAGCTAGTGAAATGCACAGGAAGAAAGATCTGAAGATAGTGTTAGTTAAAGCAACTCCTACACCACCATCCTTAAGTAGTGGTGGGACAGAGTCAGGAGGCGCCTAGGGGGAGGTAGGCCTCTGGACATCAAGCTTGCTAATCATGCTATCTGCAGGCAGTAATCTCAAAAGTCAGGACTGTGACAAATAGCGCAATGAGCATCTAGGAACTGTCCTACTATATAAAGGCAGATAAGTTGCTTATGCATCAAAGACACTGGCTGATGTGCAGACTTGCATTTCACAAACAGAAAAAGGAAACCAAGAAACAGTTTTGGCAGTCAAAAATTCCATTACTATATACACGGGAGAGCATTTACAGCAGAGTGCGATTGCAGGCCACATATTATACAATTCATAAGTCGGTCCATAAAGCACCCGCAAGACTAAAGACATTTTTAGCATTACAGAAGTATGACCTTCAAGTACAGGGAAGCTTATGTACATTGCAGATATAGTAAAGAAAGATCTAGGTGTCCTGTCAAGTTGGTTGCAACATAACTATCAATGACTGCACACTAGCTACCATGCATGAAAGATGGAATCAGAAATAACTCAGAATTGCAGTTATTAAGATACATTATAATGACAAGATGTATGGTGGGAAACAACTGCATCCACTATTTAAGTCACAGTCTCCTTTCAGTGATAAACTGTCAAGCAAATATGGACTGGTGTGTACAAGGCTGATAAGCTGAAAATTCCTGATCCACTACATAGTTAAATGTTACTGATCATGCTTGATCACATCTTGGAAAGAAAGTGCAAAGGCAGAGTCAGAGACATAATATACTGACCTAATGTCAGCAGTGTTAGTAGTGCAACAGGTAGCACACTTGCTTTGGTACAGAGGGTTGTGGGTTCTATTCTCAAAGCAGGTAGATTGACTGGTGACACTAGCAAGATACTGCACCCCCTGGAATGTACCATCCTTTGGATGAGATGTTTAACCAAGAGCTCAAGTTGGCGATAGCTCAGCTGGATGTAAACGACCCCATGGCACCTACCAAAAAGAGTAGGGGTCCTTTATTACATATACAACCATATGCTACTAAATACAAAATTACATATTTACAAAATATTAATTACAATCCACTTTTTGTTACATTATCATTTTCCTGTTTCTATAGACCTCCACTCTTTCTTCCACAACCACCATTTAATTTTCTTTGCATTTGACATTACCCAATTTTCAATGAACACAATTTCATTCAATCTTTTATTCCATATTGTCCATACCATTTAATCACATTTCTTATGTATATACTTGACGTATTCCTTACTATAATTTTCAAAACAATAATATGCTATCATATCCATATTTATCTTCTTGTAATCTTGTATTTCTTTAATAATCTTTTCCTCCATTATTTTTTCCCATAAATTTTCAACTCTTGTACAAAAATAACATGTTCTTTGACTTAGTCTCATACAGAACTTGTTTCCTTTTAGTGGCAATTTATTTGCAACCTCCATAGGACATCTTGACATCCCAACCCATTGCATACACCATTTACTCCTTTCTTTTATATGTCTCTTTCTTCTATTAAATTTCTACGAGGATTTGTGTCATAATTCCGTCATTATGTTTTTATATTAAATCTTTCTTCTCTTGCTTCTATTTCAATTTCCATATTACTTTTTCTCGATACATCTTTATGTCTTCACTCACTCATTCTTTTATTTTCATTAAGAATTATCCTCTTTAATAGTTATATTTTAATATTCTTAAAATAAATGTGTTTTCTTCCCTGATATCCAATTCAAAACCTTACATACATTCAATGACGCTCCATATATTTCAGGATTCAATAATCCCCAATCTCCCCTTCTTCCTTATTCAAATATAACACTTCTTTTCTACTGGATTCAACCTATATTCCCCATATAAATCTAAAGATTATTTCAAGAAATTGCTTCTCCAAATCTCCTGGTATCATTTACACGCTATGTATGAAAATGTTTCCCATCCATATTGTATTAATTAAATGTACTGTTTTTCTTATAAGATAATTTATACCTGTTCCACATAACATGAAGTCCTTTTTAATTCTTTCAAAATTTTCTCCCACTGGTCATTTATTATGATGTATTCACCGAATGTAATTTCTAAAACTTCTCTCTCTCTTCTTCCAAACTGCATTCCTTCCAACTGTTCTGGTCTCCAAAACACTTCTCTATTCATCGTTAATCCAACTTCTTTTTCTATGCACATATATAATAGCCTCTTTCATTTTCTCTCTATTCTTAGCCATTAAAAATATCATCTGCAATTGACATAATAATTGGGTATAAAATACCCAGTTTCTGCACACATTTAACTTTTTCCATTTCATTTGTTTTACTACACTGTTCATGAACATTACAAACAAAATACTACTCCATGAATGACCTTGATTTCAACGTCTATTCATCTCAATTTCTTCACTTAACTAACCATTTACTAAGATCCTAATATTACTATTTTTATACACTGACTTTCATACGTTGTGTACAATTATATCCTTCCATTATCTGCCATAATAGCTCATGCCCAATTGAATCAAATGCTTTGTTTATATCAGCCACTATTAATTTTGCTTCCTTTTGTTCTTTTTTGATATCCATTTCCTTAATCATCATTAATAATTTGTGGTTTCCTTTTCTTTTAACCCAATAAAAACCTTCATCTATCACACATTCCAATTTATGTTCTAGTCTTTTTTGCATTATCTTCATAAAAATTCGTATAATCCATGTTATTCAGTATTACTGGCCTCCATTTTATTTCATTCTTCTCTCATTTTTCCATACAAATCTCACAACTCCCCAACATATTTCTGCATAACAAATACCATAATTTAGACATTCATTAAACCCTTTCACCAAAATTTCTTTTAGCCATTCTATCAAATTCTCATACATTAAATATCCTATAGTATCTGGTCCTGCTGCTGAATTTATATTCATCTTCCTCATTACCATCTCTAAATTCATAACTTTAATTTGTTTTTCCAATTACTTATTAAATTCTTCTGTAAACGGCTTTATTTTCCAATTATTTTCTCTTTTTTTCTCCATCTCTAATATACTGCATTACAATTTTTATAATATTTTTGTTCTTTCAACTTCACCTTTATTTTTCATCTCTATCATAAAACTTTCTTGCTTTACTTTTTTACTGAAATATGGTGATACATCTTCCTTTTTTCCTTGTTAAAAGTATTTTATGTAATAAATCTCTATTTTTTTCTTGATTCTTTTGGTAAATTCCTTCTTTTCTAAAACATTTATTTTCATTTCTAACTAGTTTGTCTAATAGAGATGTGTGTGCTTGTTTATATAATTTTTCTGTCTTTTGCATTTTTTATATTTCTCTTTAAATATTATCCAACTTTCTATCCATTTACTTTAAAAGTCTCTCAAATAAACTTTCTATAACTCCATTATATATTTTTTACCTTTCTCATTCCTTTCTTTCATTTATTCTCTTTATTCCTCCCCACATTTTATATGTTCTTTATTCTCTTCTATTTCTGTCATATAGCCAAATGATCCAGAAATCCAGTTTCTAGTACTACTTCTATCACTATTTTTCTAGTTTTAGAATTCAAAAAAATAATCTTTTGTTTTCAATTTTCCTCTTCTCTATGTGCTTTTATTCATAACCCACAGCTTTAAATTCCCACATTTTATTTCTTTTATTTTTATGCCTCAAGACATAATTAAAATCTGTTAGAATATCAATATTTACTATAACATACACCATTTCTTGAAATAATTTCTCTCTATGCTATCAATCTATCCACTTTCTCTTCCCACCGAATGTCAACTACTTTTAATCTTCCTAACTATATAATACAGCAATCCCTGAATATGTTTCTCCACCCAAATTTCACATTATACCTCCCATCCATAATTTTTTTCTTTCTTTAGTTAAGCATCTAATATCCTCTACCTCACACTTATTACACCATTTTAACACCTTCTTCATACTATATTTTTATACTACTGGCACTGACAGATAAAATTCTAAGAATGTTTGTTTCTTTTTTCCTTAATAAATTTATACATTTCCTTTCTTTTTTACTTTCAAACTCGCACCTTGGAATTTCCTATTTCCTATACAACTCTTTCCAATGGAATTTTTCTTTTCCACCATTTTCCAATCTATATCTTTTGTATCATTAACATTTTAAATCGACTTTGCATCTCACTTTCCCCTTTTTTTATCAATCTCAATCTTATTTGCATCTTGTGTATGAGTGTCTTTACTCTTCCTTTTATCTTTTTGTTGCAACTGTTCTTTATTTGCTTTTTCTCAAATCTGTCCCTCTACATTAAGTCCCATATTTTTTTTCTCTTATACTCCATCTATAAATTATCTACTTGTTTGTGTTTGTAACATTTCATTTCACATTTTTTTACATCATGACCAATCTCCTCACATAAATATCATTTCTTTTGTGACAGCTACTTACAACATGCCCCTGCCTGCCACAAAAAAAAAATCATGTCTTCGGTTGTCCCCAGTACTTAACAGCTCTATGACCTTTAAGAAAGCTAGGAATATGTACAATTTTTCAATTTTGAAAATCACATTGCAATACCAAGCCCCTATCCAAAATCTGCTATTATCAAATACTTTAGAAATGTCCATCACTTCTTTGCAAAAGTTTCTCTTTCAGTTTCTATCAAAAATGTATGTTGTTTTGTGCGTTTCACGAAAAAATGTTCTTATAGTAAATTTATTCCAAGGATATGTTCTTTTTTCATACTCTCCCAAAAAGGTTTCTAATACTGCAGTAGTCTCAAAAAAATGTCACAAGTCTCTTTTTAACCAGAATAAAATCTCTAACCTCATGTGCCTTGATTCCCAGGAGTTGATGGAACTGTGGGATACCAACTTTCAAACGCAAACTGAAGAACAGACAACCAAAATATGGCCCCAGACCCAGAGTCCCCCTGCAGCCATTCCAATGTCCCATTACTTGGCTATTTCGAATAATTTCATACCTGTCCATTTCTTGTTCTTTTTCTAAATACTTCTTTTCCATTTCTTCCTCTCTCTCCTTTCTTCCCTCTGTTCTTCAATGGTTTTCTCTTAAGTTCTTGCCCATCCTCTATGCATTCTTTTCATCATTTCACCCCAAGTTAAATAATTCCCTGTCTCTGTTACACTCTGATCAACTAGCTCCACCAATAAATCAGCCTGCAACCCTCCCATGTGGAGGGTTATAATATCAAAGTATCCTTTATCTGGTCAACCACATACTTCTCTGTGGCAGATATCCTACTACCTTCTCAGAAAATGGCATTCGCTTCTATTCCTTGCTCTTTCATTACCATGTTTGTGTGCCATTCTCCCGGTTGCCACTACATCAGGAACAGAATGGATGCTCTCACTCCTCATCCACATGCTAAACATGCCGTGTCCGAGGGCACCAAAGCCGTCACCAAGTATACAAGTGCCAAGTATTGGAGCAGTAGGGGAAGCTCCCCAATCCTCCAGCAGTACAAATACCACCTCAGGTCTCCCCTGAAAAGAGGCTACCAGCCTACTGGGGTTAACTTGGTCAACAAAGGATGGATAAATAAACAAATAATGTCTGTACAAACTCAGCAGATTATTATGGGCTGCAGACTGCCCATATTTAAAAATCAGAATCAAAAAACGAATCTGATATAAAATGTCTTCATTGACACAGATGAAGTTGGGTGTTGATCATACCTCTCAACCTGGAAACATCAAAAATCTGAACAAAGGTCCATGAAAAATAGGTACAAATCTGTACGGTGATTAACATAAAATTTGCATACATAATTATGTAACTCCACCCACAAAGATGGAATTGTGGGATACCAACTTTCAAATGCAAAACTGAAGAACAGACAACCAAAATATGGCCCCACACCCACAGTCCCCCTGCAGCCATTCCAATGTCCCATTACTTGGCCATTTCGTATCATTTACCATAAACACTGTAATGTGCATACTGCTTTACTTCTACAATGATTATTTGGGTTTTATTTTACATTTAACACTAACAGACATCTGCTAAACAAAGCAATACAATCTCAGAATGAAAACAGACTTAGCATTAAAACTTCTCTTCCCTTGAAACTCACATTAATTGAAACAGCACTGAAACCCATACTCAAAGAAAATGCATCTGGCCAGTGGACGATAACGATTACCTTTGGGCTGTTTTCAAATCATAGGCTCCTTGCACATGAAACATACATGTCTTCTTTGATACACCTTCCTGACTGTATTAAATTATATTCATTGTAAAATACAGCACACTTGTTAGAGGAGCACATTTTAAATTTATTGTTTTGAACCTTTTTCCAGTAAGCAATGAAACAAAATGCATGAACCAATGACAACACTACCCAATTCAGAACAATTCCATCATAAAAATCTACTCAAGCATCTACAATCCACCAGTATCAGTAAATATGCACAATCTCTGCAGAAGCAAAAGTCATCTAAATTCCACATTAAAGAGATCTGTAACTAATGAAGACATTGCTGGTAGCAAACAACTTCATATTTCATTGTTTCATCTACAAGTAAAGTGCCTGTTACCCCTGAAGAATAATCTGCCTATATTACATTAAAAAAATGATAAGCTAGTAATATTTTAATAGGGAATGGCTGGTAAACTGATAACAGGTTCATAGTTACTAGGTATCTCCACCAAAAAGGACATTCTCAGGACTGCAGCATCTAAGTACAACACAGTACAGTATCAGCAATCCATTTACATAATGTGGGAGTAGAACCCACAGCCTTCTGCAGCAAAAGCAAATATGCTACCTGTTGTGCTACTAAGTAACAATGCAAGTAAACTTTGCATAAGCAGCACTAAACGTCTCTTTCCCTGAAGAACTGTGCAGCACAAGACAGCACGAAAAAGCCAGAATTTATTAGGGGGGAGGTGGGCAAAGGCCCAAATCCAGGGACACATTTTAAACATTGCTTGTATAATCTTAGAAAGTTGCTAGAATAAAATGTTGTGTTACCATGTGTTTTCTGAAAGATAAACATAAATAGCTATCATTAAGTGAATTCTGTTCTCAATGATTTGCCAGAAAACCATAAATGTTATTTTACCTTCACTTAACATTTGTTTACTGAGAAATTCACACTTAGAACAAAGCTAATTTTCAGTTGAGGCCTGGGGAGAAATGCTCCAGATGCATGCCTTTTCAGCATGGGAGGAAACCGGAGCACCCAGAAGAAACCCACACAAACACAGGGAGGACACGCAGATTCTGCACAGAAGGCACTTCAGTTGAGAATCAAACCAGAGAACCTCTTGCTGTGAGGCAACAACGCTACCAGTGCACCATCCAACTTTTAAGAGGAACAGACGAAAAAGTATGAGCCAAACACATTCCAGACATTCTCTGAAAATATGTACAGTTGAGAGCTATAACTCCTTCAATCAGAAACGGTGGTACAGGTAGAGAACTCAGGCTCTTGCTTCTTGTACTTAAGGTACAGGATTTGAGGATGAGTAACACTAACCACCAGGTATATCTAACTAGGGCATTTACACACACACACACACACACACACACACACACACACACACACACACACACACACACACACACACACACACAGTAAATCCCCCTGCAATGAGCACATTGGTAGTGCAGGTTGCAGCAGCAAATTCAAATGTAATGAATCCTGTAAATTCAAATTCCCCTGCAATGAACATGTACAGTAAATTCAAATTCCCCTGAAAACACACATTGGTACTGCAGCAGCAAGTTCCCCGTAATGAACACACTGGTAGTGCAGCAGCAAATTCAAATGTAATGAATCCCGTCAATTCAAATTTCGCTGAACACACACATTGGTAGTGCAGCAGCAAATTCAAATGTAATGAAGGAAACTTAGTGAAACGTATTAATGTACTTGTTGTCAGCAGTACCCATCTTTATTTAGTGAAATGTATTCGTTGTCAGCATGATGGCAAGCAATCCCTTACTTGTTGAAGCAAATTCCCTAGACCAGCTGTGGGAACATTGCCTGCTGTATTTAAATTGTGCATTAGAAGTCTGTGTTCCCAGATAGAGCAGGCACGCACACCAGACCAGTCGAATGTCCTTACAGTCCCAAAATAAAGAAGGTTTTAAAGTACACAGTCCCAAAGTAAAGTGGGTTCTCACTCAAAGAGCAGAGTGACATCAAACGGCCTTAAAATTAAAGTACACAGTCCCAAATAAAGCGAGCTCAACATCCTTAAAAATTTTAAGTTAAAGTATAAAGTCCCAAAGTAAAGCGGGTTTTCACTCAGGAAAAGCAGGATGCAGGCAGGGTGATGTCTGAGCTTTCAGGAAGAGCAGGCATGCACCGGGCCAGACCAGTCGAACGTCCCTAAAATTAAAGTAAATAAAGTATACAGTCCCAAAAAATAAATAAGTGCACAAGTCCCTAAATAAACAAGTTTAACACCGATACAATACCAGAGTGGGAGTACTAAAATTTCCCCATTTCCACATGGAGCTGACAGTTTTTTTTTACGTACCTGGAGTTGCCAGGAAGAGTAAATCTTCTCATCCCAGGAGTGCATATGGATGCTGGGCACTGGGCAGACTGGACTCTGCTGCAGCCTGCACTGGGGTGGGTGGTGAAGTTAAGACAAAGTATGGTTTCTCCATTACTGCTGCCCATAAACAAAGTAAAGATGGACTCTGACCGATGTGAGCCAAGTCAACAGTCTGGCAGTCTGCCTGATGTCATCACTGCACATGTGCCTCTGTGATGCGCGTGATTTAAAAAAATTAAATCGGAAACTGAAGGGGCCACTAGGGAATTCGTGGCACCCCATCATTTTGCCCTCAAAACCGGTAAATACTGAGGAACTCGGTACTCGAGAGGTCTGGTGTTGATCTGCTCCAGTACGTTGGTAGACTACTATTTCAATTATCCCAAGGCAGTTCAAGGAGTGAAACCATTTCCCTTACATTATGGAATACTCTCTGATTTCACTATACATTTCAGTATCAGTAAATAACTGTATCTGTGCTGGTGATTCTGACTTTTCCACTAACACTACAGAGTGAGTTCTATCAGATAGTATCTAATCACATTACTGACTTGTCATGAAGATGCAAATTACTGACATTTTTTGTTCTCTGATGTGGAAAGGTACTGTTATATACTTTAGTAATTATATCTTTTTTCATAGACTGTAAAATTACATGCAAAATATCACGAAAATATTAGTAAATAACTGATTTATTTACATTTTGTTAAAGAGGCCAGACTTTCTGTGCAAAGCTCATTTTCAGTTTGTCCAGAAAACCATTTTCATGCAGTAAATATTAGGAAGAGAGTAAAAACATGACACAGCAAAGAAACAATAGAAAATAGTTGGCTTTACTGAAAAGCTCACCCAGCCTCTGCCACTACTTGCTGTGAGGGAAAGGTTAGTTTGTTTTTGCTTTCTTGTATTTTGCATTACTTTACTGTCTTCTTCTATTTGTACATTATGATTTATTTTCTTTGCACTGTGTTTTACTTGAATTCTGCTTTTAATTGCATATTTAAACTATGAAAGAGACCACAGCTCTCTCTCTTGTGAGTCACACAGGCATTTATTTTTCCCACCCTGGAGCTGTTGAATTTTTAAATTCAATTGTCTTTCTAGTTGACTGTCCTTTATGTTAATTTGACCACGTATCTCCTTCCCTCTCCCCTATCACTGGCTGTCGTGAGTAAGAACTAAATTATCATTTTGTAAAATCACTCCACTTCAACTCTATAAATTAATTGGCCATTCCACTATATTCCACAGAACTAGAATACAAAGTGACCACCCCTTTCCAATCTATCTTGGTCTTTTAAAATTACAGGCTCTTAGATAGCTAAAGCTTAGTTACCTTACCCCCCCCCCCTTCATATCTAACTGCTTATTGGACACTGTAGTTCTTAGGGTATTAATTAACCCATTTTTCCATCTTACCTTTAAGATCTGCACAGCGTTGCCACCTATCCGTTTTTTTTCTGAACTATCCAGAAATCAAACTGACTGTCCAGTAGTCTGGTAAACACAGTACAAACTCTGGCATTGTTTCAAAAAAAAAAGAAACAGACTATTACAGTTCGTTAAATTGGTGGATTTACAATTTTTTTTTTTTTTTTTTACAAAAAGCATAGTAAATCTACAGAAAAAAAAGGCATCATGCTCGGAAAAAGTGGGCATCCCCTTTGTGTTATGTGACAATGAAGTCATGAAATAGGCAGGAAATGGGCGCGATTATGGGAGGTGAGAGGGATGTGGCCTGAGTGTGGTTTTAGCCACAATGAAAGGTGGCAACCCTAGATCTGCAGCATCTGCTCCAAGACCACCAACTAATGGAGAGCCCACATTCTGCCTCATAGCAGTTTGCTTAGGATTAGTGCTTCTGTTTTTGCTCCTGGTGAGAGAAGGGACACAGGGACATTATTTCCAGGAAAATGTTGATCACCATAAAACTTAACTGCTTCATAGGCGCCACCTTGGAATTTGTGCTTATATTTTGCTCCTGGTAAGAAAAGGAGTAGAGTGCATTTATTCCTGGTTTCTGGTTGGACAGTGAGTGTCTGTGCTTGACACTCCTAATTGGTCAGACTGCTATTTAAGGCCTCTACCAGAAAAAGGCTACAACAAGCCTACAGACCTTCACTGACATTTTTCCTGTAAAAGTACAATTGAGTATTGAAATTTCACCAATACCTAGTTGCACACAGGAAAACCAGTTTGCAGTGACAAGCACTACCCCCAGAGGTGCAAAACAGACACTCCTGATGTTGCTTTATATTCTCACTCCAAGAAAGTTCCACAGAACTATTGATAGAAGTAAGTGGTGTTTCAGAAGATGTCCCCAATATTTCAGCTACTGTTTATGAACATATTCCTAATACTACAACTAACCGATGTGGGGACTTAAAATTTACAATTACTCTAAATTAGAAATACACGATGATTTTGGGTCACTTCTTAGCAAAGGATTAACTTTTGTACCTACTGTTTTTTCCCCACATTGAAACACTGATGATTGACTTAAAGCTTTTTATAGGTTCATAGATTGGTACTGGGCTATCTGCCTGAAGGCATATATTAGCCCAGCCATGTTGTGCGGTATTTATCGCCCCTTTAGTAGTTCCCTAGACCCTTGTACTAGCAGCTAGTATCCTTGGCCCCTATCTAGTAGTGCTGTTGGTGTGATCCCCAGTGTGAACTTTCTGTTACCCATCCACTCATCAAGGTTCCTCTTGAAGAGTGATAGTGAGGGGCTCTGTCTTATGTAGATCGGGACCCTGTTCCATAGTAAGGGAAGTCTCTGCGAAGGGAATCTATCCCTCCAGCATGTTCTATTCATTGTTGTGTTGAGGTTTATATCCCTAGAGCGTGTAGCTCGAATAGATTTGGTTTTGCTAAGATGGAGCATGTTCAACAATTCTGGGTTGGACATGGCTCTGTACGTTAGACAGAGATTGCCTCTGAGAAAGTGGTATGCAACAGAGAACAGTCTTAGCTTTTTCAGTCGTGCTGCATAGGGCAACTGTTTGAGGCCAGTAATCCTCTTGGTTTGGTACCTTTGTGGTCTCTCCAGCTGCTGGAGATGTCTAGCCAGGTACATTCCAATTGATGCATTGTACTCAATAATGGGTCTGATGAGGAAAGAGTAGAGGGGCACCATTACATCCTTAGATCTTGATGCAAACCCTTTCGTGATCAGATGGGTCACATAGAAGGATTTTCTAATCACTTTGGCAACATGGTTATCAAAGGAAAGGTGACTATCTACTTGGGCCCCTAGATCCCTTATTTCTTCTTCAGATTTCAGGGGATTACCTCCAATGTTGTAGTTTGCGGGTACTCTGTTTTTTCCAAAGGGGATTACTACGCATTTTTTTGCATTTAGCTTGAGACCATGGCTTTGACACCATGCATCAGTCTCATTTAGGCCCTTCTGGAGGATCTCCATGTCGGCCGGAGACTCTATTATAGCACCCAGTTTGCAGTCGTCCGCAAACTTAGTCATCCACAGCCCTTCCGTGCCTGCCTGTACTTCTGAGAAGTATATGCCAAACAGGAGGGGCCCCAGGACAGAGCCCTGTGGCACACCACTCATTACTGGTCTGGATTCGCACATAGATCCCACTACTATTACTTTATGGGATCTGTCTGAGAGCCAGTTTTCGATCCATCTTGTGACGTAAGGGTTTATGCCCAGGCTGGTGAGCTTATCAATAATACCTGAATGGGGAATGGTGTCAAATGCCTTAGCAAGGTCAAGGTAAGCCGTGTGTACCTCCTTTCCCTTATCCATAGCCTGAGTAACTGTCTCAAAGAAATCCACCAGGTTCAGGAGGCATGATCTGCCCTTGACGAAGCCGAACTGTGTGGGGTCCAGCAACTGGAGGTTCCCAATCTCTCCATTTATGAGTTCCATAATGATTTGCTCCATAGCCTTACAGATCAGACTGGTCAGGATTATTGGTAGGTAGTTCCCAGGGCCAGTTGTGGCCCCACCCTTGTGTAGCGGGACCACCATTGCCGTGCGCCATTCTATGGGCACATATCCTGTGGACAGGCTGAGACTGAACAGGGTATTAAGATGTGGGGTTAATTCCTTTTGGAACTCGCGTATGACACAGCCTGGGACACCATCTGGTCCCATCTGTTTTTAGCTTTAGATAGAGCCTTGTTAACCAACGTATCAGTAATAATTGGACTTACACAATCCCCTAGAATGGTAATAGGCCCTGTAGGTGGTGGTGGGGGGGGATTTGCACTGAACCTGTCAGCCAAGATGTTGGCAATGTCAGAAGGGTCAGTGTATTTTGTTCCATTTTGTACGAGCTCAGAACAGACCTGAGCGTTGCCATTTAGGTTTTTGACGTAGCCATAGAAGGCCTTATGGTTATCCTTGGCATCCTTGGCAACTTTCTTTTCAAAATTAGCTTTAGTTGACTTGACAAGGGCCCTCAATTTCTTACTAATGCTGATCAGGGATGATTTTTCTACTTGAGATTTGGCCTTTTTTTGTATAAGTCTCCTCCTTTTATTGCAAAGTTTGCTTATGGCCGGGGTCCACCAGACTGGTTTCTTCTTGCTTGAGGAAGGAGTCTTGGTTTTATTTGGGATAGCACGGTCCATGCAATCCTGAAGATGCATATAGAGTGCCATGGTGTAGGATTCTGCATCCTGGATATCATTACCCTTCTTCAAGGGAATAGTGAAGCTTTCCACTTCGGATGCAAGTAGTTCGAAGTCTGCTTTGGAAAGGTTTTTGACTATGGTTTCTTTGATTGGGGGAGGTGGAGGAGTGAGGATGTCCAGGGTTATCAGTTTGTGGTCGGATCTGACCAAGGAGGGGGTGATAATGGGTGTGGTACAATGGGTGCCCATATTTGTGATGATTAAATCCAATATGTTGCCCCCTTTAGTGGGGGAACATACTAGTTTGTTCAAGGGCATTTGAATTTATAAATTCTATGAATCGCTGAGCATAGGAGTTGGAACATTGGTAGTTCGCCCAGTCTATACCAGGGTAGTTGAAATCACCCAAGATTATGGTGTTGGGTAGGACCTTTATATTTTCCAATGTCTCAAGGAATGCAGAGTGAGCATCTTGGGACATGGTGGGCAATCTATAACCGGCTGCAACTTGAAATGTGGTTTTGCCTGCTGATAGTTGCGCATGGATGATCTCTGGGGCATCATGCTGCGCTACTAACCTGGAGATATGGGTATCCTTGATGAATATGGATACACCTCCGCCCTTTGTACTGCGATCCGGTAACTGAGGCCGGAAGGTATGATATGAATTGTAACCTGGCATTGCTGGGGTGCTCTCTTGAGCCTTGAACCAGGTTTCCGTCTCTGCACAAACATCGATTTTCTCCATGCTGAGGAGAGCCTTGAGAGTGTGTGCATTTTGAGGTTGAGACTTCTGGTGTTGAGTAGCATTACCCTTAGTTTTTGGTTACCTGTGCTGGTTACGGTGGCTGGTTTGTCCTTTGAGCCTTGCCTAAAAAAAGGCACTATGGGGACAGCAAGAGCCTTGGCCAGTATTCGAAAACCTAGGGGTGACAGGTGCAACCCATCTCTGGCAAAACAGCGAGGCTTGTCTATCATGTCATCCCAGGCAGACAGACACTGGATCTCCTTAGAATGACAGCAGAAGCTTAGCCAATTGTTGAAATTGATCACTTTGTCTTTGTATTGTAGTATCATTCTAGGTGAAGGTAGTATGCTACTCAAGGTCAGGGTCATACCAGCTTGGGCTACATGATCAGAGAGCTCCTCAATGTCCCTTTTCATTTAGTCCAGGGAGGTACGTCTTAGATCATTCACACCAACATGTACAATGACAGCGTCATACTTGTACTTGTTCTGGAGTGACCTAAGTGCCTCTGTTATGTGGCGGATCCGAGCACCCGACAGGCAGCTGACAGTAACCTTCTCCTTGTTCAGCCTGGTGAGTGGAACATCCATGTGCCTTACTCTAGAGTCTCCTATTACTAGCGTGTTAGGTATGGTGTTTTGCCTTAATGGCTGTTGTGAGGCACACTGCTGAGGTGAATTGTGTGTTTTCTGACTTGTGTTTGGGGGTGCAGGTTGCTTGCTTGTCTGCTTTGGAGGCCACTGTTTCTTTTTCAGATCGGTGCTTGTTTTGTAGATTAACGAATCTTGTTTTTGCAGATTTTTTTTAAGGAAGCTTAACTTTAAAATTTTGTTTAAGGATATTGAAAATACATACACTAGTAATGTGTTACGAAAGAATAATATTTTTAACCCCAAGATTTCTTTACCTCTATATATGTTTGAAAAGATTTGTGAGTGGAATTTTAGGGTTTTGTTACAACAGCAAAACAGGGGTTCTTTTTTGTATAATTTGAGTGAAAGTGAAAGAAAACTTCTTAAAGAACTTAGCACGAATAATGAAGTGTGGGTCATGAAACCGGACAAGGGTGGGGGAATGGTAATCATGTCTAGGAGGGATTACCTTGATAGAATGTTCAAACGTGTTTGACGAGGATTATTATGAACAGACATCTTTGAATTTTATTAATATTTCATACCAGAAAGTCAGAATGTGTTTGAAAGATATGTTTGATCAGGGCGAAATTTCCTTCGAAACCTATGAGTTTTTGCAAGTAAAATTTCCAAGAATACCCACCCTGTTTGGCATTCCAAAAATACAGAAGAACTTGTCTGACCCCCCAATGCGGCCTATAGTTAGTGGTAGTAATTCTATCACTCACCCTATGGCCGTTTATATAGGTCAGAAAGTTAAAGCACTTGTTCAAGCAGAGAACCACATCATTAAGGACTCATGGGACTTTTTGTATAAATTGAGGAATGTTCGTTACACGCACCAACTGGCTTTTGTCACCATAGATGTGGTTAATCTGTTTAACGTGATTCCTCAGGATGAAGGATTGGAAATGTTTCACGATTTCCTGTTGGAATCTAAAGCTTTTAGTAACAATGAAATTAATGTTTTGGACACATTGATGGAAATGGTGTTAAGAAATAACTTTGTATTCATTGATGGACAGTTTTTTCAACAAAAGAAGGGAGTAGCTATGGGGGCAAGTTGTGCCGCTGTATTTACAAATATTGTACTCCTACAATGGGAGAAATGTTATTTGTTTAACAGAAGTGAATTACCTGGCTGGCACTTATACCAGGTTTTTGGACAATATTTTTATAGCATGGGATTTAAGTGACAACGAAACTAAAGATTTTTTTAGAATATTTGCACTCTACTACTTCCTTTCTTAAATTTACTTATAGTACAACAGAAATTAGTTATTTGGATGTACTAATCACTACGGATGAGAATCAGAGGGTTATACAAAGTAACATCTATAGGAAAAGTACTTATTCTAATAGTTTTCTTCACTATGACAGCTGCCATCCGGTTTATCAAAAAAAAGGAATTGTTAAAGGGCAATACATCAGGTTAGCCCGTATGATTACAGATAACAGAACTTTTGAAAGGAAGTGTAACACATTAAATAACATGTTTGTTTCCAGAAGTTACCTTGAAATTGTTATTCATCAAATTCAAGATAAAATTTTCTTGAGAAGGAATACGGGTTCTATTAAACCTATTATGTATGAAACTGATTATATTCATATTGAGCATACTAACAGTAGCAGTGACACTAAGTGCTCTTTTATTACTACTTAAACATTGGATTTTCCGATGGTTAGGCAGATCATTATCAATAGTTGGGCTTTTCTTCAGGGTTTTGAAGGTTTAAAGGATACATTGGGTGAGAGACCTAGTTTTGTTACTAGGCGTGCCAGATGTTTAAAGAGTTTTTTAGAGGTTGATGACAGAGGTACAGAGTTTCACAGTACAAGAAAAACTGGTACTTTTAAATGTGGGAGCTGTAGTCAATGTTTTTGTACAATGGAAACTGACCAGGTTAAGGTTAATAATATTAAAATAAGAATTAATTCATATTTTAATTGCAAAATGGTGGGTGTGATTTATCTAGCCATTTGTCAAAAGTGCCCAGGCTTTTATGTTGGAAAAACTGTTCGTCAATTTAGGGAGAAAATATCCGAACATTTAAATGACATAAAAAATAGGAAGAGGAGTAATTCCCTTTATTGTCATTTAAAGAATTTTCCTGATCATGTTTTTTTATTTGTTGGTTTGGACATGGTTGTTAAGCAGCATTGGGGAGGACCATGGTGTGATTTAATAGAGTATAAAGAGTTGCTATGGCAACTCAAGTTAAATGCCACGACCCCCCCCCCCCGGACTTAACAAATCCACTTCTATAGCTAGTGTTTTAAGATTAAAATCTTATTGCGTATGAACTTTGTGTGTGATTTTACAATATATGTATAGAATTTTAGATTTAGATTTATATATTTACATTGTGCAACATATCTATTTAAATAGTATTTTATTTTAACCTTTGGTGTAATTATAATTATATAACTTTAGTATATATTTATTAGGAGTATTGTGCTAGGACTTTAAGAATTAACTAGGTCAGGTGATTAACTGCTCTTATTTAAAGGGAATCTGGTGTTTAGAGTTTGGATTCTGATGAAGTTATGTTATAGTCTTATGAAAGCGCTCAATCCTGTTTTATTAAAGTTTTCTAAGAAGGATTTTTCTGTGGCTTTTTTTCCAGAGGAATTGTTCTTCGTTTTTTTTATATTTTCACTCCAAATGGCTAATCAATAAAAAAGGTTCTGTTGCCATGGATATGAACTTTCCCACTATTCCTGTTCCCAGATTGGTGGATATGGACATCCTGAGGCAATGGAGAAATTGCCTTATGTTTATTGGCAATCAATTAATTCTCAAACAACCTGATATGGTATGTGAGAGATGTATTTACACAATCTCACTGGAGGCAAAGCGCTCTCAGAAAAATACTCCTAATGTCAGTTAGGTTTATTTATTTATTTATTTAACATTTGTTTATGGGGAAAGTCTGACAGGACACAAGTCCTTTTTCAGTAGAGGTCTAGAGAGAAAAGCTCCACATTTACTTAATAAATCATACAACAATGTACAATAATAAATGCCAAAATACAAAAAATAATACAGAGGAATAGCAAGTAATACAAAAAATAGCTGGTAGTACAGAATAATACAAGAACATACAATGCTATACAAAGAGAGTGAAAGATTATAATTACATGAAGAGGTAGTAGTATATATGCAACCAATATGTCCTGGATAACATGGATAACAAACACCTGTTGGTTTTAATAATCTTGTACAGTACTGATCAGTGATGTAAGCAGACAGTGGAGATGGAGAGAGGATGTAAGAATACAGCTGAAGATAGAGAGAATACATAAATTGTTGTACCAGAGTGATAATTGTGCTCGGATATAATACAGTGGCCAGTTCTGGCTTCAAGACCTGGGGAAGATGTACAAAAGTGGATTTTAGCTACTGAGGAAAAGAAATAGGGATATCATGTAGGGGTGCAGGGACAGAGCCAAGGATTTGAAAGATGTGTTTTGAGTAGCTTTTTGAATTGTGGGATAGAGCAGATGGAAATGAGTGCTTGGGAATTTATTCCATAATTTGGAAATGTAGTGCGAAAATAATATGAAGAGAGACATCATGGACCTCTCAAAATGTGTCCCAGACTTGTATGAGCTTAGCACTAAGCATTTTACCTTCTCCAAGGATGATGCCACAATGCAAACAAAAGATGACTGACTTTAGTAGTTGGCTTAGCTTCTGGTGTCATTCTAGGGGGACACAATATTTTTCAGCATGGAAGATGATGATCAACAGACCACGCTAATTTGCCAGGGATGGTCTGCACCTCTACCCTGCTTTCAAATATTAGCTAAAACACTGTCTTTCCCCCATAATGTCTTTTTAGGCAATGTTGAACATAGTAGTTCCAACACAGCAAATCACAACAAATAAAATCTAAAGTATTCTGCTCAATGCTAGGAGTCTAAACAAAAAAACTCCACTCCCTTGAAGTGCTCTCTTCACTCTACAGAATGATAACATCTGTGGTTACTGAGACATGGTTTAAAAGCTGTGGAGAGAACACAAACAGTGCAAGGTTATAATGCACATTTAGACCAGCTACTACACGGACAGGGATTAAAGATGGAGGGTGTCTCAATTTACTTTAAAAATAAATAAACCGCAAGGATAGTCAAAAAATAAATAAAGTAGGGGAATCTCACAGAACAAGAGGAGGATCAACTGCAGAATACTAAACAGAAAATAAGGGATTAACTCGATAATATACACAAATTTAGAAAGATTGCTGTTAAGCAACTTTTTTTTTTCATACCACTAGAGCACAAAAACTTTTAGCACAATGACTCAGGCAACAGGAAGTAGAAAGGGCTGTCACCAAGCTTAGGGAGCCTATAATAAGGAAGGTAACAACAGCTTCTGTAGAAGTATTAGAAATATTTCAGAAATTCTATGAAATCTGTATAAAGCAGACAAATATAAAAATAAAGAAAAGCTACAAATGTAAATGTTTATGCAAGAATTACATATGCAAAGGTAAGGGGTAGAAGCATCTCAATTGCAAACAGTTAGGACAGGAAAGTTCCCAGGAATAAATGGCATTCCTGTAGAAGTTTGGAAGCTAGGAGGGAAAAAAATGATAAAAATCTAGAAGGTTTTGTTCAACAGAAGTTTAAAAGGATGAGAAGCATCAACATCCTAGAAGAAAGTGCCGGTAGCTGTAATACTTAGAGGGTAAAGATCCAACAGATCCAACTTTATACAGGCCCATTTCAATACTAAACCATGACTGTAATGTGCTCATGTCTATAATGGCAAAAGTAATGCCAAAACTGATAGATATGGATCAATGTGGTTTTGTGGAGGGAAGGCAAACATTTGACAACATTAACAGAACATTGATGATCCCGTGGGAAGCAGGATGTAAAAAATACCACTGCTGTTGGTGGGTCTTGATTCAGAGAAAGCATTTGACAGACTAAGCTGGGACTTTATAAGCAGGGCAATGGAACCATTTACATTTCTCCAAAAGTTAAGGTTGATTAGGAGGATATATGAGGGATCAGAGGCGAAAATTAAAGTGAGTGGGGTCCTCTCTGATCATTTCTGCTTGAGCACAGAGGCACGGTTCCTCTTCCCCTTTGCTATTTGCATTATATTTAGAACCACTAGCAAAGAAAATAAGTGACTCAGAAATTTGAGGATATAATTGGTATGGTAGTCAAAAAAAACTGGCTGTATTTGCAGATGATATTTTATACCTGACAAAACCAGAAGAGACATTATAGTACCGTGGAACATTTTGACAGTTTCAAATCTTTTTGGGATACAAAATTAATGAAGCTAAAACAAATGCAATAGCAGTAAATTATGTACCCACATATTAATTGGTTCAGCAATATCCATATTTACGCGGACATGATAAAATGAAGTATTTAGGAGTATGGGTTAAAAATGATTCAGGTGTGGCAGCTACAGATATGTGGGAAGAGACCAAACACAAGATAATATAAAAACTGACAACATGGAAGTTTTGTTATATGGATAGTGAGATGCAAGCAGTTAAAATGTTTTTAAGTCAGGCATATTTTTATCAACCAGAGGAGAAGTTGTTGATAGCAATTAATAAAGAAGTGAAGGACTTTATCTGGGAGGGGAAGACGGAAAGAGTCAAGTGGGATAAGCTGATTCTTCCAGTAAAACAGGGCAGATTAGGATTACCCAATTTGAGGGGGTATTTTCAGAGCTACACAGTTAAGGCTCCTATACATAGCACAAGCAGAAAACTATAATTCAAGGTGGAAAGGGATGATGATGAAACGGGTAAGCTCAAGAAACAAGGAGAGACTGGGATTTTGGATGCAGACCTTTGATGAGAACAATAATAATCATACAGAATACTACACTATATAGTAGCCGAAAGTATCCTAAGAAGTAAGCCAACACAGGAATGCAGAAAGGAGATTCTGCCAATAGGGATAACTGCAATTAGGGATGCAGACAATAGGCAATATGGGGCTGGAATTTATTGGAGAAAAGTGGCAAAGGAACCAAGGTACTGGGAGCAAATAACTTGAGAGGGAAAGATTATAGAATGGGAAGACACCAACAATTTATTTGTACTGCAGGTTAGAGATTGCCTTCCCTATCAAGGAGTGATATCAGAGTACAGGCAAAGAGAAAAAAATAGGGGGTGGGGTCCTAAATGAAAGACCAGCACTGGTAGAATTGTTACTAGAAGCTAGAACAGAAGCGGACATTAAAAAAGGAATAATTAGAGCATATAAAATACTGCATGCTAACTATAAGAATCAGAGGAGGTTAGAAAGGATTAGGAAGAGAGATTGGATAAGCAATTCACAAAGAAATAATGGGAGGATAGTGCATCTCCCAAATATGCAACATAATCTGTAAGATTTAGGATTTTTGCTTGGAAATCTTTACACTTATATTTTTATAAGCCAAGTAGACTCCAGAGAATTCTTCCTCAGGCAGACAGCAATTATTGGAGGTGTGACATAGAAGAAATAGGTAACTGCGAACTGGGAATGTGGCGAGTTGGCGGACTTTATGGATTCCCTGTGGGACGCACTGTTGGAGATGCTGGCTGGGCAAGATTGGTGTGATGTGGGAGATAATTTTTCTGAGCTATGATATACAATCAGAATTGCCAAGACAGATATGGTAATGCCTTGCTGTGTCTATTTATGATGGCTGCCAAAAAAGCAATTACTAGAAATGGAAATCAAAATCTAAAATATACTAGAAATAGTGAATATAGTCACAGAAATAAAATAACTGGAACTGAGATCTTTAGAAAAGGGTAGGAGCAAACTACATGCAAAAATGGGAATTGTTGGAGCAATACATACAGGGAAGAATGTAATTTGGGGAGGGCAGGACTTAAGTGAGCTATGTAGTGTTTGAAGATGATTGGGTAGATTATAAGTGATGTCTAATGCATGCAACTGGGAGTGTGTCAGTATGGTTTGTGATGGTGTGGTTTGTTTTCATTTATATAACTGTAAGATTGCTTATGTCATAAGTGATGGTTTAATAAAGATGTTTCTTGTTTTAAAAAAGGAAGAAATTGAATAATTTATGTAATGTTGCTTAGGTTATATGATACATAGTAATATATGTTAAGTATAATGTTTGTAAAGACAAACTTATTAATACAGTTTGATTACTTTTATATAAATGTACATTTCCTATGCCACAAGTGATAATTCAATAAAGATGTTTAAAAAAAAACACTGGTCAACCAGGACAACTCATGTTCAAATCACCATAGACAAAATCCAATACCACTTCCTTGCAAGCTACAGGCCCCCCTTTATGATCCAGGAAACCCAAATCATGCACTTAAACTTAATGGAAACACTCACCGTCCAACGGGTGACTTTAATTAGCCCACTATTAACTGGGAATCCTAGACAACACCAAATGTACAGGCACAGAAATTCCTGGAATTTGTAAACACAAACTCCCTGAACCAGGTTGTCAATGCACCAATCAGAGGTGCAACCATACTGGATCTGGTCCTCACTAATATGGGAGAGTGCTGTACACAACTAGTGTAATTTCTTCTCTGGTAAGATCAGACCACAAAATGGTTTCCATTGAAGTAAAAATAAAACTTGTAACCCAGATAACCCTGGAATATTCTGGAACTAATCTAATTTAACTTCCTACTACGTGATAACCCCCAAAAAAACAAGCCACCCTGGTGGAATTGCAAAATCAATAGACTGTATAACAGAAGAAAGAAAATTATGGCAAAAATTAGGAGATACAGCACCCAGCAAGATAAAAGCACTCTCCTCAAACTAAAGAAACAACTCAGAGGACAAATAAAGTCTACCAAAGCCAAACTTAAGGTACATTTGTCCTCCCAGGACAAGGACAACCACAAGGCATTTTTTTATCTATCTCCGCAACCTGAAAGGCAATATACAAATGTGTGCAGAGCTCAAGGTAAATGGAGCCACCACCTATACTGAGGCAGAAGATACAGCAAACCTACTGGCTTACAAATTCAGCTCTAACTTTACCCTTCTCTTACCCTCAACCATCCTTCAGGAAATACCATCAAATATAACTCCCCCTGCTATCACTAGGGAACAGGTACTTAATGCTCTCTCTAAGGCCAAGAACACTGCATCACTGGACCCAGATGATATCCCAGGATGCCTTCTAAATAGCATAAAACATGACCTACCAGGCCCTCTGGAATCGCTATTTATCTGTAGCCTCCAAACAGGCTTTGTGCCTCAATAAATGCAGAACAGCAACAGTCATCCCTCTGCAGAAAGGTGGGCCATCTATGGACCCTGGAAACTACAGACCCATAAAATCTCACTAGTCTCGTATGCAAAGCCATGGAAAGAATCATCATGGAAATTATCAATAATGGCATAACCTCCAGACACTGGACCCAACCCAATTTGGTTTCCTCAAGGGCAGGTCTTTGAGAAGGACACCAAAGCAATGGATGAGGGCAAAATGGTTCACATGACCTACCTTGACCTGGCCATGGCGTTTGACAATACTCCACTCGGGCATTCTCAACAAACTCAACAGGTTAGGTACAAACCCTTATGTCTCCCAGTGGAGAGCTACCTGTCTCAGACAGAACCCACAAAGTTAGAACTGGAGAGGTCACCTCTACAAAGAAGGCAGTCACAAGCGGAGTCCCTCAGGGATCAATCCTGGGACTGCTCCTTTTTGGCATTTACTTCAATGAAGTCAAGACCAATGTTAATGGCCTCAGCCTGACTAAGTTTGCAGATTGCAAATTAGAAGCTCTCATTGAATGTTAAACCAACACAAACGTTCTCCAGGAAGGGCTGACACAGACAAACAACTGGTGTCAGAGCCATGGGCAAAAATTAAATGCCAAGAAATGCATAACAGAATCCTTTGGGAAGTCACTCTCCCCTGGTAACTGTCATACTGACAGCACACCCCTAACAGCCGACCCAGTAATCAGGGACTTGGGAACACACACAGACAGGAATTTAGCCTTTGGCCATCATGTGCCTACAGCAGTGAGGAAATCTTTCTATGTTGCACAGCTTATAAACAATGGTAAGGCATCTAGGTCCAAGAAAGTCATTGTTCCACTGTATTTGGTATTCATCAAACCTGTCACCGAGTACAATGCCCCTTTTGGTATGTACCTAAGCAGGCATATCCAGCAATTGAAACGTCCACAGATGTTCTCACTAAAAGAATACAGGATATAAGTAATATGTCCTATGCAGACCATCTCAAGGCCCAATCCTTGTATTATGTCACCTAGAGGCTGTTGAGAGGAGATCTATGAGTAGCATTCAAGGCATTATCAGACCCCACTCTGATGGACCTCCTGCACATCTGCAAAACAAACAGCAAAAGTATTCCCCATTCTAAAGACAAACCTTGCCTTTAATATAAATAGGACCTTCTGGAGAGACCGGTACATATCCCAGAGACTACCCCTTCTTTGGAACAGGCTCCCCATCTATGTGAATCAGAGTTCCTCCCCAACCCAATTCAAGTGCAACTTGGAGAACAGGAAATTCATCCCTGGTTTGGCACCTATGTCTCTAATGGACACAGTTCATCTCCCAGGCCTCCTCTTGTAAATGTTTCATCTCTCAAGCCCCTGCTTACACTTATCAAGGGTACCAGAACTTGCCAGAGATTTGGGATGAATGGCTAGGTTTAAAAAAGGACCTTGTGGTCGTTAGGCTAGTGAACGCTATGAATCAATATTTACAAGAAAACTGAAATGTCAGAAAGCACTTATTAAACTTTACATTTATTTGCAAAAATAAGAACAATTTACAGACATTAAATGCAAAAGAATTAACAGTTAAAAGAAAAACTTTAATCTGAAAACAACAGAACACTCATGCAAAAGAAAACGTGATTTTACTGTGCAAGTGCAATTTACACATTCATTCTGTGAGAAAAAACAGACAAAGATATGGAAAGGTATGGTTGGAGTGGGCATATATACACAACACAGGGTAAATTAGAGATGAGTCAGATTACTGTACATTTAAGACATGTCAATGTATTACTGGGATAGGTCTTTACAAATGTTTTTAATAGTAGCAAGTTCCTTCATTAATCTGAAAGTGATGGGCACAGAGTTCCCCTCCTCTGAAAGGCAGGCACGTGGTGCCCTATCACTGAAAATGGAGCAAATACTGCGTACTGTTATTGGATATAGAAGTCCTACTGATGGTATGCCATGAAAGCAGTCAGCTAAGGGCTGGACATAACGTAAATGTGAAGGTCAGGTAGAATGAGTTACATTTTGTTATTGAGGACTGTTAAAAGGCTGAGCAGAAAACTTGCAAAATTACCCCTCGGATATTATATCAGCCTTTACGTCATCAAAGCAGGCACAACAATGATGGCAGCCAAAATACTATATTATGCTAGTGTATACAAGCTATATAATCTCGCATTAGCATCATTTAATAACTTATGCAAAGTCCAAACTCACTTTGCACAAGGTAACTCTAAATGCAAACATGAAGGGGAGGACATTAGTGGATACAAGACTGGAGAATTACAGCTTCCTAAAAGAGAACGTGGAAAAAGGACATGACCATTGTTAGCCATACAAGTGGTTGACCTGAGAAGAAAGAAAAGGAAAAGGATACCCTTTTGGCTCAGGTAAGGCTATCATACACGACTACATCTCCTTGTTGCGCAGGTACTGCTACCTTCCATGGCATCAGATAGAACTTAACTCAAGCCTTCACTGCTGCAGCGTACTCACGGCCATGCAATACTTGCTAAGATGCAATAATACATATCCAGCCAGAAACACAACTACCAAGTGCTTAATATGCATTTAGTGAAAATGTCCTTTAGGTTACTATGATCAGGGGGGTTACCCTTTTCCCAAGATGCAATGACCTCAGAGCTAAACATACAAAAAAAAACAGTGGTGCAGAGGTTTCTTTCCAAAGTAAAAATGGATTTCATAAATTCACACTTGTCAGAAATAAATGCCAGTGAACGACATTACACTGAATACCTAACATTTAATGTCATGCATTGCTGACTAGATACCTGTGCTGCAGTAATTGCATTTTTAGGAATCAGCATTTTCTAACAAATCTGCAGTCGACTGCCACAGAGCCTCCCATAAACTGCTTAGCAGTTAGCAAACAGATGAATTTTCCACTCCTTTCTGCTTCTGAAATGGATATGTACAGCCATTTGTGAAAGTTTTCAGCCTGGTTTACACAATTTTGACTAGTATTTCACTGTAAACCAACACCATCAACATGGAGATCCACTGCTCTTCTACCCGAGCACAAACTGACCTTATTCCCTTACTAATGTTGGCACAGACTAGGAGGTAAAGTGACCCTAACAGTCTGAAGGAAGGAGCAACAAACAACAGAAACAAGGGGCAGGCTTGTCCGATTTGCACTGCCTTTCATCTACAAGTACAAGTGGATTCTTACCAGTCCTTTGATGTTGTGATAAAGTATGCAACTGTTTGTATAATAATTACAAGCGCAGTTTGCAGCAGGAGACTGCTCAGCACAAGAATGCTTATCAAGGTTCCTTGTGGGCGATGCTGACCAAGTTGGCTTGCAGGTTCAGTCCTACCCATCAAGATAGCAATAGTTGTAGTTATTATCAGGTCAAGATACAAATATTGAAAGTCTCCGAGATTTGTTTTGATCTACGGAAGGAAACAAAACACACTTGTCAGAAATAAATTCCAGTGAATGACATTACACTGACTACCTAATATTTAATATCATGCATTGCTAACTAGATACCTGTGCTGCAGGATATTGGACCATGATGACAATAAATATCAAGAAGATCAGCAACGTGTTTTTAAGTATCATGTAAAACGCATCATGCTCAATGAGGCTATATTTAGGCACAAGACACTAACATATACATTTAAGCCACTTCATAACAGACAGTATTTAAGTAATGCAAATACTAACAATGTGATGTCAAATAGCAAACTACTGCTGTACACATGCCTTTGAAACAACAGCTAGTTTTTAGTAATTCATGAAGGGAGACTTTGATGGCTACATCACTGGATAGCCTCTCCTACTACCTTCAGAATGGCTATAGATCTTGGAGTCTCCAAGAACCGAGATCAACTACACCCTCCATGAGCAAAATGCAGTGACATGATGCTCTATACTAGCAGTATGTGTCTGACTCCTGCAATCACCAGATCACACCCAACCACCGAATGAGCACATTCTGTAAACTAAAAAATAACAGTTTATGCTGAGGATCTGCTGGAAGGATCTCAAACAATAATATGCATTTCAGAAAGTTAAAAAAAGTTAAGCAGTAGTAAGCCCATATATATTGTTTTTTTATTTTCTCGAGAAAGTCAATGGACGCACTCAACAGGTGGGAATGTCACTTGTAGAAATTTTTTTTGCATTACTTAAGCACTTTCATCCCAGAAAAAAGGAGTTCATCAGAACTAGTGAGAAAATTCAATCAGGCGCTTTTAAAGGAGTACAAGTCACATGATCAAATTCTTAAAGGTACAATACCACTACTATGTAATGCAGGAGTTTAAAAAGACCTAAAATTTCAACTATTTTTGGCATATCCAAGATGCACAAAATATCGAGAACTCCCCAATGAGGCCTACTGTAGCTAAGAGTCCAAAACTTACACACAACAATCGACACTGACAAAAAAAAATTCTACAAGTGACATTTCCACCTGTTGAGTGCATCCATGGACTTTCTCGAGAAAATAAAAAACAATATATATGGGCTTACTACTGCATTTGTGATTGCAACAATTTTGCGTCTGGAAATAAGGAGACTAGAGGGTCGCAAGTCAAGAATGTCAAGGACCATAGGAGTAAACATCTGGACTTGTCCCCCTTCTGGACCCATGTCAGCACTTGTTCTGGTGTCCATACAGGTCAGGAGATTTGATGTTCAACAATTCGCTCTTATGATTCTTGACATTCTTGGCTTGCGAAATTCTGGTCTCATTTCCAGATTCAAAATTGTTACAACTGCGAATATGATTGGACCTCTATATGATGATGCCCTTAATTCTGCAACAACTGATGTTACTAATTTGTTCTCAGTCATCCCCCATTCTGTGGGGATGGAGTGGCTCGAAAAAGCTCTCTGTACAACACAGTTCCTTTCTTCCAACAAAACCAAAATTGTGGTGGAACCAATGGAGATCATGCTGCAAACTAATTACTTTCATTCTGAGGGGGAACTTTACCAAAAACTGCAAAGAGTGGCTATGAGGCAGTGTATACACCATTTTATGCCAATTTAGTCTTATGGCTACACAGCAGAGATTTATATTTGACTATTTACGGTAAACACTGTACTCTACACTCCATTCCTTTATATTTGCATTTTAAGTTCATTAAGTATCTGGACTATACCACTAACTTCCGTAGATGTACTCACAAACTTCCAAAGATGATGCAACAATACTAAAATTCAGGATTAATAAGACTTTTGTCTAAACAATATATAAAAAACCACCTTTTCAAATTCCTACCTACACTATATGAGTAATCACCCTTGCAACCAAAAAAGGTGTTTGGTAAAAAAAACACAATTTGTTAGGTTGGCCAGGATTGTATACAACTATAATCTGTTCCTTACAGAGACTGGAAAACTGACTAGGATGTTTCTGGAAAGGAACTAACCTCTTAATGTGGTCAGCAAAATAGGATAAGAAATTGTGTAGGATTGGAGTACATGTGTACCACTGCTTGGCAGTGGGGCAATTAACTAGGAAAGTCTCTCAGCTGAAACCCCCAAAGTGAAGAACTTTTAGAAAGTGATGATCCTGAATTATGGTCATGAATCAGGGGGGAAAAATATGAGTACCAAATGGAAAATATTTGCTGACTTCCTGGTGGTGCTAGAAAAAGTGGGAACCAGCCCACATTTGTACACAAAATAGGAAAGAACACTAAGGAGAATTTAGAGAGAGAATAAATATGACTGCACTAGTAGGAAGAAGATGGGAAATGCGGATTTTGCCAACAATGAGGGAGAGAGTATCAATTTAAGGGCAAGACAGAGAATGACTAAATTTATTTGACATTTGAGCTGTGGTAGTAAAGTGTTGTCTATCTTGCAAAATGCATCTTTTGTCTTCCTTTCTATGATGGAAAAACAGAATTTTTCATAAAAGAATATATGAACTCCACAAAAAAGGAGACTAATGCATATTGGCATACTACCAACTGCCACACTGACAGTTTTAATTTTTTATTCTCTAAGTTGTTCTCAGTGACCGAAGGGGTGGACCCTGGAAACTATGTCTCAAAGCAAGTGAACTAGCATGGCAAGCGGGCCTTGGCACGACTAACCCATCTGGGATAAGTCATTTTGTCACCATTAATACTGTGCTAAAACTTAGAGCTGCCAAACTGTGACAGCTCTTATAGGTTGTTTTGGTAACATTGAGAGATAGGCTTACTTATTAGTAAAACAAATTCATAAATAAATTATAAGCTCTATATATTTTATCAAATCAAGCTACTTTACCTTTAAAATAAGTGTTTTTAAATGTCTGAAACATTTTTTAAATGTTTATTTACTATGTAGCAGTGGAATTGTACTTTTAACAATCTGATGATGTGACTTGTGCGCCTTTAAAAATGCCGGATTGAATTTCATTACTAATTTTGAAGTACTTTTTTGAGACAAAAAGTACTCAACTCTCTTACTTTTTGAAATAAATATTAGTGTTTGAGAGCCTTTCTGTTGACCCTTAGCATAATCTGTTGTCTATAGGGTTTTTTTGTTACGCTTTTTGCATTTCTTCTTGGTTCTTGTAAAGTAAGAAAATAATGAAGCAAAATACACTCCGTAACAATATACAAATATAAGATCCCTGCTGAAATTCCAAGTGCCAAAGCAGTTAGCCTCGGAATATACTCCTTACTCTGTGGTACATTGATCATGGAGTTAGTGTATATACAAATCAAGGGTGTGAACATTGCACTTCCCACATTAGGGAGTGTGGGGTATACCCAAACCCACCCCATGGCATTACAGTCAGTCTGGAAATTTTCTGTAATTACTTGGCAATCACATATGCTTTTTTCCATATGCAGAACTTGCAAT